>NC_086008.1:22452700-22472700 GCF_030014385.1 Trichomycterus rosablanca | reverse complement strand
ACAGTACGGCAGAACTCAGTGTGTGACCGGCGATGTTGCTCTCGCTGTGGTTTAGTGGAGTCCCAGGCTTTACTGTTTAAGGTGCTGATGGAGTTGAAGGCGAGTGAGATGTGTCCTCTACAGGGTGGTCCTGGTGAGCTGTGATATAGGTGTGATGTAGGGTTAGGGTCATCACGGTTCTCTCCGAACCTCCACAGGCGTCGTTCTGCTCGCGGCTCCCAGCGCAGCGTTCTCTAAACCAGAGCGACGAGCTACAGCGACAGGAAGGAAGTCAAATTCGTGCTCGCACAAAATAGCAGGGGTTTTTCCCCCCAGGTACCGTACCCGTCCCCGAACCTGTCCACGATTAAAGGAGCTCGAAGCGTGTGGTGCAGGGAGGCGAGAAACCACAGAGAACTCGACACGACGGGTTCAGTCTAAATAAATACTGATCACATCAAATACCAACGGTGACACCATCAGGTTCTTACAGCACCATCAGAACCATCACGGACCTCCAGAAACATGAACCACCAAGAACCTGCACAATGAGGAACCAGAATGCTCCTCAACATCAGTCCTACAGGCTGCTGGAGAAACAGAACATCACCCTTCCAAAAGATCTTCCACAGTGCATGAATGGCATCCTCATCCTGGAAGAGACCACTCTCATCAGGATAGACATGTTACATCAGAGTTATCAGTCGAGTCCCCCAGACCCACCAGAGGGGAGCTGTCCGGGTCTAACATTCAGACATGAACTGTTCTCCTGGTGTATGCAACACATTCTATGAGACACCACAACTCATGCTGAGCTCCTGCCATCTTCACCCAGGATGAGTCTGGATGTGCGGATGTGCAGATGATGGTGGGATGAGAACTGATCGGTTCTATCATGCACCATTATGTTCATTCAGCTCCGTCCTTTTATTTATGATCAGAGTGTCGCCTGTATGTATGCTAGTAACGTGTGTGTGTGTGTGTGTGTGTTTCACTTCTTTATCGTGGTGGTACTAAGAAATAGAGACAGAAGGAGAAGCAGAGAGAGAGAGAGAGAGAGAATCTCATGATCTGAACTCAGCACATTCTCACCCGTCTCCCCACCATCTCACCCCCCCATATCCCTGTCTCACCCTCCATCTCACCCCCCTACACCCCCGTTTCACCCCTCATTCTCATCCCTTGAGTGTGTTGCTATGTGTGTGTCTGTAGTGTGTGTATTTGTGTATTAGTGTATTTGTGTGTGTTAGTGTGTATTAATGTGTGTGTGGTAATGTATTTAAATGTGTGTCTGTAGTGTGTATGTGTAATAGCGCATTTGTGTGTGCTAGTGTGTGTCTGTATTAGTGTGTGTGTGTGTGTAATAGTGTATTTGTGTGTGTTAGTGTGTATTAATGTGTGTGTGTGTGTGTGTGTGTAATAGTGTATTAGTGTGTGTTAGTGTGTATTAATGTGTGTGTGTGTGTAATAGTGTATTAGTGTGTGTGTGTGTGTGTGTGTGTAATAGTGTATTTGTGTGTGCTAGTGTGTGTCTGTATTAGTGTGTGTGTTAGTGTATTAGTGTGTGTGTGTGTGTAATAGTGTATTTGTGTGTGTTAGTGTGTATTAATGTGTGTGTGTGTGTGTGTGTGTAATAGTGTATTAGTGTGTGTTAGTGTGTATTAATGTGTGTGTGTGTGTAATAGTGTATTAGTGTGTGTGTGTGTGTGTGTGTGTGTGTAATAGTGTATTTGTGTGTGCTAGTGTGTGTCTGTATTAGTGTGTGTGTTAGTGTATTAGTGTGTGTGTGTGTGTGTAATAGTGTGTGTGTGTGTGTGTGTGTGTAATAGTGTATTAGTGTGTGTTAGTGTGTATTAATGTGTGTGTGTGTGTGTGTGTAATAGTGTATTAGTGTGTGTTAGTGTGTATTAATGTGTGTGTGTGTGTGTGTGACACAACATTTGGCTCTTCCAAGAATTACACGACACACTTCCTGACTCGACCCATAAGCCTTTGTGCACGGTAACTTCCTCTACAGCCAGTACACACACACACACACACACACACACACACACACACACACACACACACACACAGTGAGCTATATAAATGCACAAACACAGTTACAGTGGTGTGAAAAAGTATTCCCCCCCTCCGTTTGTGATTGCATCTGTTGTATATTCATCACACTGTGTGTGTGTGTGTGTGTGTGTGTGTGTGTGTGTGTGTGTGTGTAGATCTGACGGTGTAGATGCAGAGCTGATCTGTTTTCCTGTAGCTGAGTCTGTAGCAGCAGTACAGAGAGAAAGCACCGAGTCCAACACCCAGGGTAACACACACACACACTAACACACACACACACACACACACACACACTAACACACACACACACACACACACACACACACACTAACACACACACACACACTAACACACACATTAACACACACACTCACACACACACTCATACACACTAACACACACACAAACACTAACACACACACACTAACACACACACACACTAACACACACACTAACACACTCACACACTAACACACACACACACACACACACTCACACACACACACACACACACACACACACACACAGTGTTGGAGTTGATCAGCAGGTGGCGCTCCACCACCCCCTGATCCAGCGTGTAACTCGGCTCCGTCTGCTTCCAGCTGCTCCCGGTTTCACTCTGCCGGAGCAGGGCTACCACAAGACGCATCACTTCCTGTCCTCTTACCCATGGTTCCACGGGCCCATCTCACGCGTACGTGCAGCGTACCTGGTGCAGCACGCAGGGGTCAGAGGTCACGGTAACTTCCTGGTGAGGCAGAGCGAGACGCGCAGGGGGGATTACGTCCTCACCTTCAACTACCAGGGTAGAGCCAAGGTAACCTTCATCATCATCTTCATCATTATCATCATCACACCTTCATCATCACCATTTATTACCTTCATCATCATCATTATCATTTTAACCCTCATCATCATCTTCATCACCACACCTTTATCATCACACCATCATCATCATTATAACCTTCATCTTCATCATCATAACCTTTATCACCTTCAACACATTCATCATCTTAATCATTACTGTAACTTATTGAAATAATTATTTTAATAATATAGATAAATATTAAATAAAATTACAATAATAATAATAATTTATTATATTAATAATAGTTAAAAAATAAAAAATATTATTATAAAAGTAAATAATACTAACTAAATAAATAATAACAATTATTATTAATAATAAATATCAAAAATAAATAAATAACAAAAATAAAATAAATAATACTAACAAGAATGTTAATAATAATTATTAGTAATAAATATAACAATAATAAATATAAAAATAATATTGTTTTAGAAAAAATCATAAATAATACTAATAATACATTTAATAAATAATAATAATAAATATAATAATAACAGTAATAATGTAGTAATTACTATTTTTGCTATTATTACTATTTTAATCATTTGCAATATCATTAATGTTGTTATGATTTATTTATTTGTTATTATTGTATTTTATGTGCACCAATATTTTTATTATCATCATAAATATAAAATCTGAATATTTATTTTACTGAATGATTTCATTATTATTAATTATTATTATTATGTTTTATTTGGGTTCCAGCACCTGCGCCTGTCTCTGACTGATTGGGGTCAGTGTCGGGTTCAGCACCTCCGTTTCTCCTCCGTGGTCGACATGCTCTCACACTTCCGCGTCTGTCCCATCCCGCTGGAGTGTGGGGCGGCGTGTGACGTCCTGCTGGCCAATTACGTGCTGGCCACACCCGTCCATTCAGGTAAGATCATCCCAGAGTCACTGAAACATGGAGCTTTTAATCCCGTCACCTGTCAGTGAGTGGTCTCCTCCAGGATGACGGTGTACAGTAATGTAAACACTCTGTGTGTGTGTGCAGGGTCGTGTTCTTCAGCAGGTTCTCCAGTGTTGGTTCCGTTCTCACGCTGCAGTTCAGAACCCAGTCTGGCTCACCTGGGACTCGAAGCGCCCGCCGGCGTCACCTCACCCGTGGGGGCCTCCTCGGGCCCCGCTCTCCCACCGCGCTCCGCCCCGGGCCCCGCTCAGGGCCCCTCCTTCGTCCTCCACCGCAGCGAGTCTGTGGGGCGGCGGACTCTCCTCCGACACCCGAACCCCCTCCCCCCGCTCCTGCACAGCCGGGACTCTGATTACGAGCTGGAGCCGCTCAGCAGGGGCCACAAGAGGGCCATCGATAACCAGTACATGTGCTTATGAACCGCGGGGACGCACAGAAACACAGGGCCGGCGGGGGGCGCCAGAGAGGCCGGGACGCCGCACGAGTGCACGGGGAGAAACGCCACGCCCGCTGTGAGGTTCGGACGGGTCCAGAGAGGAGCAGATTCAGCACTGACACACCCGACCACGCCCACCGTGAACGCTCCTCTGATCCACTCACTGCTAGCAAAGTGTTAAGTGTCCTTTACTAACCAACACCAGCACAGACTGACCAGTTAACTAACACCAGCTAACTAACACCAGCTAACTAACACCAGCTAACATCACTGTGTCGTACCTGTGTGTGTGTGTGTGTGTGTGTACAGGTGTGTGTGTGTGTATGATTGTGTACAGGTGTGTGTGTGTGTGTGTGTGTGTGTATGATTGTGTACAGGTGTGTGTGTGTGTGTGTGTGTGTATGATTGTGTACAGGTGTGTGTGTGTGTGTGTGTGTGTGTGTGTGTGTGTGTATGTGTGTATGATTGTGTACAGGTGTGTGTGTGTGTGTGTGTGTGTATGTGTGTATGATTGTGTACAGGTGTGTGTGTGTGTGTGTTAAGTGCCTATAAACATTCACACCAGCTCGTTCAGCACTTATTAACACCTTATGAAGCACAAATCCAAAGATGAGACTGAAATGTTGCACTATGTTACACAGGCTTTACTGGGGGGAGGGGGGGGCTGACCCTGACCCTGACCCCCCAGGACTGACCTGTGGACTCACGTCTGCCTTAATAACTCCAGATCTGCCAGTAATATCAGATTAAATATAAACATCCGTGTTTTATATCTCACAGGTTCGATTCAGATCAGGAACTGTTGCTTTCCGAGTGCTAATTCATGAACGTTAGCACGTCGTTCAGTCTGGTCTGGATTAGCGAAGCGCTACGGTGGCGTGTTTAGATCAGTAATCTGACTGAACGTCGTAGCTTTGTCGTAGACTTGTTTTCGTTAGCATCGAGTCTGCCGAGGTTCTGCACTCGTTGTTAGCGTATTGGCGCGTTAGCGAGACGCCCTGCGGACGTTTATCTGATCGATAAATCTATTCCCGTTCACACATCACAATGGTTTCAGCTAATCAGCTCGGCTAAAGGAAAGCAACGGTATCTAACGCCGCTACGCCTGCTTTTTAACCCCAGCACAGTGGGCGGAGCCTGACTTGCACCTGATCAGCCAATCACAGACGTGATCTCTACCCTGCCTGTTCTAGTTGGTCTAATTGTCTAAGGCATAACCAGTTAGCTACAAGTTTTAGCGGCAAGCAGACTAGCAGACATTAAGCTAGCGCTACGTTGTGTGATTAACACCAGGCGTCATGTTTGCTAGCGAGTGATTAAACGACAGGGCTGAAAGTATGTGGACGCCCATCAGAAGTGCTTACACGTGCTTACTTTGGGGAGGACCGTTATCCCTTCCAGCTCCATGAGACTGCGCTCTGGTGCTCCCCCCTGTGGTGTGGAGGAACTGCAGTGCTAAAGAATGATGGGTACAAATTCCCACAGACACACTCCAAAATCTTAGAGCCTTTCCAGAAGAGTGGAGACTGTTACGACCACAAAAACTATAATAATGCGACCTGGATGTCTAACAAGCTCATAGTCAGATGTCCACATACTTTTGACCATACAGTCCGTTATGTTGATTGAGTAAGCTGATACTTATTAAGGCTGTGATTGGCTGATTGGATACAGCCCCGCCCTCTCTTGGCTCCGCCCCTCCTGATGTTAGCAGTGGCTCAGTGCATTTACATAATAACGTTCTGATAGCTAACAGGAGCGGCACTATGCTTCATGCATAGGTTCACATCCCCCCGTCACGAGTGCATTAGCATTTACTACCCCCCCCCCCCCCATAGACTCGAGCACGAATGGACGATTCCGTGATTCACTACCTCGCACGGCATTGTGGGACGTCTGTTCACCTGACCGGATCCTCTTCTCCTCGTGCTGCTTCACCCTCCGACCCTGAATGTGTGTGTGAGAGCGAGAACACTGGAGGACGATCCGGTGATCTCACACTGGCGTCCTTTCATCGGCTCTTCGTTAATATTCAGCAGGGCTCCTCGTACCCTGCAGACCAGACCAGCTCGGACCGGACCGGATCCATCACCCCGCTCTCGGTCAGGGTTCGAGGATTCGGTATCACCGCTGCTTCCTTTATGATCAGGACAGACGTGAAGAATCCAGATTTAAAGGGCCGGTCGGTGACACTAGGTGGCGCTGTACTCCTCATCGTCATGTTTATGTGTGTGGATCATGGACTGGTCCTGATCTGAGCTCCTGACCTCCTGAGCTGCATTTCCTCCTCATACAAAACAAACACTTTTATTTTCTGTGATCATGATCAGCTGATGAATGTAAATCTCCTCCAGGTTCGGCTCCGGTCACACCACGTCAGGATCACCAGTGTCTGAAAGGACTTTTATTTTATGGGTTTTGCAGCTATAATTTCACACCCTGACCGCTCCGCTGTGCTGTACTGACCTCTAAAGTCACGGTGCTTTGTGCTGATAATCGTTTCATTAAAGCTGAATGATGTGGTCAGTCAGGAGACTGCAGTATGATCGCAGTATAACGCAGTAGCTACGCTGGCTAACACGCGCGTTGACACTATGAACAGGAGTGTAGAGCTGATGGAGTGTCCGACAGAATGGACACACTCAAACCCCCAGTGTAAAAAAGACATGACGCTGCTACAGCGCCCTCTAGTGCTTGTATTGAATCATAAATTCCTGACACGCTTTAAAAGCGTTTGTGTTGAGGATGTGTTTCCTGTTGCTCTAACTCAGTGCTCTCCAACCACAGACTGCGGACCAGTACCGGTCAGCGGGTCATTTACTACCGGGCTGCACAGAAAGAATAAATAATTAGAGACGCTACAAGAGCAATTACATTCCCAACACACTTCAGCTGTTATTGTTACTAATCACCACTAGGTGGGAGCAGCGTCTCGTTGCATCTACAAAAGCTCAGGACTCACACTGATTATTTGTTCTATAGTTCTTCTATTTTAAATCCTCCCGCCTCCGCCGATCCATGAAATTATATCTTATATGAAGACGGTCCGTGGTACAGAAGATGTTGGGGATCGCTGCTCTTACTGACCACGTTAGCTGAGCTTACTAACAACCGAGCGCTGCTGTGTTTACGTCCTGAAATAAAATCGTATTCATGAAGCTGTGAAACCCGATTACATTCCCACGTGAGTGACTGACCGTGGTCACTTAGCAGAGCCGTGTGAGGGGCAGGTTTGTGGTGTGACCGGAGCTTAACGGAGGAATGAAGTCATGTAGTGTCACTACCTAACAACGTTCCATCCCGCTCAGGATCCTCCTGATACTAACAATCACCTTATAGATTCAGATCGTTCCTGCTAAGGGAACACAGCGAGCACAGACTGACCACAGACGTGTTACTCAGCCTGGTCCATGAGGAGACGTCAGAACTGGTCGGTTCTGAGTCTGGATTAATGTTCTGAACTTTAATTGTAACAGGAGAGCGGAGGTGAGCTGGTTCACGTGTGACGTATGTGAGAGGTCGTTGTGCTCGCTGGGTTCCTGGTCAGTATTGATAGTTTTTTATTATCTGGACTGTTTCCTATTTTCATACTGTTGATGTTGATGATGATGATGATGATGATGATGATGAAGATGTTTTTGAGCGCTGTAATCCCACAGGCTTCACCCTCGCTACATTTCACTGCTCCTGAAATCTGCTTCCACTTCCTACGGATTTTCTCTTCCTCTTCATGTAGCCACACGTGAATTAAATTATATGAACTGTATATGAGATCCTTCTTTCTTTTTTACAGAAAAAAATAAATGTTAATTTTTTTTAACAAACCACCGAGTCCTGATGGGTTCTGATGGGTTCTGATGGGTATCTGGGTGGCTTTCATACTGTGGGTGGTAACAGAGGGTCAGGAACACAAAGCTCTTAGCGTCCCAGGATCGATTTCTTTACGTTATGAAATGTGTCGGGACGCGACTCGATCACAAGCTGCGCTCTTGAGAACGAACCGTACGTGTTCCTGTACTCTCCGAGTGTGAGTGTGTTTATCTCCAGTCTGTCACGGCAAAGCGGTTCCGTTAAATTCATACAAAGTCCGAGTTTGTTCAGCACCACAAAGAAACTTAATGTAAAGTGGGAACAGATGAGGAACTGATTAGTGATGGTGTTCTGGGTTTGTCCAGTAGAACCACATTAGCACTCAGATACTAGAATAATTCATGTTAAAAATACACTTTAATAAAGTTCAGCAATTTTATTAACGTTAGCAAACTGTGGTGCTGAAGATTGCTGATGAAGTTTACATTTTTCATTCAATCTTCAGTCCTTGTTTCTCTGTAAAGTACAGCAGAACGATATCTGAAGCGATTTCTACCCTCCAATTCTGGCATTTAGTCGACATTCTTATCCAAAACCGGACACAGTTTGAACAATTGAGGGTTTAAGGTCTTGCTCAGGGGGCCAATAGTGCTACTCTGATGTGAAGATGATGAAAGGCTTGAGCTTCACTGATAAGCTAATGAAACAGTTTGGGTGCAACACTGTCAGCATCACATTTGCATTTAGCGACGTACAGTTGTATGCAAATGAGGGTCAAGGCCCCAACAGTGGAAACAGTAGTACCACTACCACCTGAGGAAAACATGACCGAACATTCTGGTGAGCGTGTACTGCAGTAGGTGTGTTTGCAGACCAAGCTTAACCGATTAAACAGGAGGAATCTGGTGACCGGGGTGGCACGGTGGCTCGGTAGGTAGCACTGTCACCTCACAGTAAGAAGGTCCTGGGTTCAATCCCCAGACGGGGCGGTCCGGGTCCTTTCTGTGTGGAGTTTGCATGTTTTCCCCGTGTCTGTGTGGGTTTCCTTCTACAGTCCAATAACATGCAGTCAGGTTACCTGGAGACACTGAATTGCCCTAAAGGTGTGTGTATATGTATTTGTATGTGTGTGTATGTAAGTGTGTATTTGTGTGTGTGTGTGTGTGTTTGTTCTTGTGTGTGTTTATGTGTGTGTGTATTTGTGTGTGTTTGTTCTTGTGTATGTGTATGTACGTGTGTGTGTGTGTGTGTGTGTATTTAAATGTGTGTGTGTGTGTGTGTGTGCCCTGCGATGAACTGTAACCCCGTCCAGGGTGTTACTGTGTGCCTTGCGCCCATTGAAATGCCGGGATGGGCTCCAGCATCCCCCGCGACCCTGACTGGATAAGAGAAGACGGTGAGTGGGGGTGGATCAGGTGAGCTGCAGGTGAAACCGCCGCAGGACTCTGAGCCATAATGGAGGGCGGGACGCTGCCCACGTCGTGACGTCACCCAGGCTCCACGTCCTGACGTGTGGGTCGGACGGAAACACGGAAGTGATCCGATCTGCTGCTGCTGGAGAGTAAAATGGCTGAGTAGCGAGAGAGAGAGCGGACCGGTCCGGACTCCAGATTAAATAAACAGAACAGAGCTTCCGGCGCGTGTTGGGAGTGCGGCAGGTGGATTGGTGTGAGCGTGTGGAGCGGGATGTCTCTGTTCCAGTCAGCGCTCGGCTTGCTGGGCTCAGGCGGAGCGGCGAGCCGGGATCAGCACAGCTTCACCGGGCAGGTGGTGGAACTCGGGGAGACCAAGCTGAGGATCAACCGGGTGATCGCCGAGGGTACAACACCCTAAATATTATTATTATATTATTATTATTATATTATTATTTATTATTAATAATCACCTGAACTGTGTGAGGCACCGACACTCCACATCAGCTAGCATAACTCATGCTAATGCTAACAATATCACACTGAGAGAATCACATTATTATTATTATTATTATTATTATTAGCATTAAAATGCTTTTATTTCAGTATTATTAATATTTAAACTGCTTATTCAGATTAAAATCAGGTTGTTTTATTGATCCAGGGTGACTGAATGTCTGTAGCTGGTCATGATCGCTGTGACAGCATCACCTGATACACCTGTATTCATCATGAGGAGGATTCACGGTGTTCCGCACACTTATACACACACCAGCTTTACATGCTTCTCCTGACTAAACTGCACACAAACACTAACTATAAACACTGGGGAAGGTCCCACCTGCAGTCCAGGTCCGGATTGGTCCAGTTTTAACCTGTGGAATTTAAAAGAAAAGTGAAACGCGCTGTACGGAACTCTGTTATGGGTAACACAAAACCGTACAGCTGGAATGACAGTTTGTAGTGCTGCTCACTTGGGTTTATTCTGCTTACTGCTTGAGTTTGGTATGTTCTCTACACGTTTCTCTCGTTTCTTTAAAGCACTCCGGTAGGTGGATTGGCAGGTTGCCTCTGGTTGTGTGCATGTGATCTGCACTGATGGACCTGGTACCATGTTCAGTGTGGATTCTCACCCTGTGCCCGGTGTTTTTGAACGAGGCTCTGAACCCCTGTGACCCTGATCAGGCGAATGACAGATTAAACAGCCCAGTTTAAAGCATGTCAGATATTCATCCGACTGTCCAGGAGATCGATCAGAATTTATTATAAAATATATGGACGCCACTTTAGATGGTTAATGTGGTGATGTGGTGCGTTTTACTGTCTAAACTTTGTATTTTGGCCTCATGATTCATTCTCTGTGTCCATATAAATAGGGCGAAGCTACCTGCACACACTAGACCGGGAATTCCAGAAAGCAGAATGTAGATGTTATTATCAGATTGAACCACTTGAAGTTTAAATTCAGGGTTTCATCCAAACAAACATTAATATTTGTGTGGGGGACACACACTGTTCCATTCTGAGCTCTGTGTGTGTGTGTGAGTGTGAGTGTGAGTGTGAGTGTGAGTGTGTGTGTGTGTGTGTGTGTGTGTGAGTGTGTGTGTGTGTGTGTGTGTGTGTGTGTGAGTGTGAGTGTGAGTGTGTGTGTGTGTGTGTGTGTGTGTGTGAGTGTGAGTGTGTGTGTGTGTGTGTGTGTGTGTGAGTGTGTGTGTGTGTGTGAGTGTGAGTGTGAGTGTGTGTGTGTGTGTGTGTGTGTGTGTGTGTGAGTGTGTGTGTGTGTGTGAGTGTGAGTGTGTGTGTGTGTGTGAGTGTGTGTGTGTGTGTGTGTGTGTGTGAGTGTGTGTGTGTGTGTGTGTGTGTGTGTGTGAGTGTGAGTGTGAGTGTGAGTGTGAGTGTGTGTGTGTGTGTGTGTGTGTGTGTGTGAGTGTGAGTGTGAGTGTGAGTGTGTGTGTGTGTGTGTGTGTGAGTGTGTGTGTGTGTGTGAGTGTGAGTGTGTGTGTGTGTGTGTGTGTGTGTGTGAGTGTGAGTGTGTGTGTGTGTGTGTGTGTGTGTGTGTGAGAGTGTGTGTGTGTGTGTGAGTGTGTGTGTGTGAGTGTGTGTGTGTGTGTGTGTGTGTAAGATAACCTGTAACTAGAAACTTTAAAGACTTCTTTGATTCTGCTATTCATTGACCTGTTGCCATGGTTACAGCCTTGTGTGTGTGTGTGTGTGTGTGTGTGTGTGTATGACAGAACCTTAAGGGCATGGGAGAGAAGTTACTAGGGGAGGGGTTTACACAGAATCCATGTTGTAGCACATGCAGAAGGTGGGTTGGCGTCATGTTGTTGAAACACCAGGTGCGTCTCTGAAAAACATGTCGTCTTTCAGCATTATGGATTTGTCACAGGTGTGTAAGTTACACCAGCACGCCTCCACACCAGGACAGACGCTGGGTGTTGATCTTTGTGTTGGTTGCATTAGGGAAGGTCCTTCTCCTCTTTGGTTAGAAGAACACGACGTCCGTTTATTCAGGAAATGATCTTGGACTCGTCAGACCACATCAGATGAGGTTAGTAAAGGACTGTAGATCTTACACTGATAACGTCTCCCAGCTCAACCGTCCTCATTCCTGAATAACTCAACCTTCATCGTCACACCATCACCTGTTTACCTGTGAAAAGCTCCAAAGCAAGTGTTACACTGACCCGTCCCAACTGTTTTTGAAAGATTATTCAACTTATATATAAGTTCATGAAATTCCTGTAATTCCAAGTTTCCACATCACTGCGTTCTGCTCTCATGTACGTTTGAGCCGCCGTCCCAACTCTTTGTGGTGTGTGTTTCCTGTTAGGTGTTCCACTGAAACCTGAATCCACTCTGTTTACATCTCATTTCAACAATCAAGAGCAGTACAGGAATACACACACACACACACACACACACACACCCTAAGCAATTAAAACGTGTGTGTGCGTGTGTGTGTGTGTGTGTGCGTGTGTGTGTGTGTGAACAATTGTTAATGACTTTCTTATCAATGCTGATTTCTTAACGATTCGACTCCTTTATGATTCACTATTTACTTTTTGACTCTTTATTGATTCCCTCCTTAGTGTCGACTCCTAAATGATTCCTTTATTAGCATCAGCTCCTTATTGGTTGTCTAAGCAGTGTTGCTTTTTATGAATCGACTCAGTTAACGATTCCTCTGCCAGTGTTGATTTTTGTAATGATTCTTTTCAATAGTATTGACTCTTAGTGTCGACTCCATAATGATTCACTTTTTAATATCAACTAATTTAATGATTCTCTCACTGTTTGCTTTTTTATTCCTTAATGATGATTTTCATTAGTATCGACTCTTGCGATTCCTTTTAGGAGTTGACTCCTTAATGATTCTCTCATTAGTGTTGACTCCTTAATGATTCCTTTATAAGCGTCAACTCCTTAAATGGTTGTCGATTTTTATAATTCTCTTATCTGTATCGACTCAGTAAACGATTCCTGTACCAGTGTTGATTTCTGTAATGATTCGTTCAGCACTTTTGACTCTTCAGGGCTGTGAGTGAAGTTCCGCAAATGCTGTAACGGTGCAGATGTGTTTCCAGGTGTTTTACTCCCCTGGGAATGACCACCACACACACACACACACACACACACACACACACATATACAGAGTGTTAATGGGGTGTTGTGTGTCTCTCTCTGTGTGTGTGTGTGTGTGTGTGTGTGTGTGTGTGTGTGTGTGTGTGTGTGTGTGTGTGTGTGTGTGCAGGTGGTTATGCATTCGTGTACGAGGCTCAGGATCTGAGTAACGGTAAAGAATACGCTCTGAAGGTACGAGTGCTTCACACAGGAAACATCTCCAACATAAACATCATCACAATTACAGTTTATAGTCCAGCACAGAGCTCAGGGACTTTCACTACAGCACACACACACACACACACACACACACACACACACACACACACACACACACACACACACACACACACTGAACTAATCCCCTCATCATGTTGTGTGTTTACAGAGACTGCTCTCAAATGAAGAGGAGAAGAACAAGGTCATCCTGCAGGAGATCTGCTTTATGGTAACCTCTCAGCCTCATCATTCCCTCTGCAGTGCTGGGGCTTAGACACTCAGACACTGTTGGCTGTGCCTGAGGGAGGAAGGTTGATAGTTTCATAGAGAGGTAGAGGTGCCTGCACGGGTGGTGCATGCTGGGAATTTTTGGCCAGTGCCAGGGTGGTGCGAGCAGCAAAGGCTTATGTTTCCAGAATTGGAAATGAGTAGACTGGGGTAAAAAAAGGGGTAAAAGATGCCCCCATCACCCAAAGGAAGGGCATTACATAAAATTAAAGCAGAAACAGTGAGGGGAAGCTGCTCTGTAAATGCTACCAGACTATTTAGCACCAACAGATAAGAACTAAAGTATGTGGACGCCACCACAATCACATCATGTAGCAGATCCAGACCCCAGCATTAAAAAAAAATCCCATAATCCCACGTGTCTGATTACCACTGTGTGTGTGTGTGTGTGTGTGTGTGTGTGTGTGTGTGTGTGTGTGTGTGTGTGTGTGTGTGTGTGTGTGTGTGTGTGTAGAAAAAGCTCTCCGGTCACCCGAACGTGGTTCAGTTCTGCTCCGCTGCTTCTATTAGTAAAGAGGAATCAGATACGGGCCAGGCGGAGTTCCTTATCCTCACCGAGCTCTGTAAAGGTACACACACACACACACACACTCACGCACACACACACACACACACACACACACACTCATCATCGGTTCGGTCCAGCAGCGCTCCTCATGTTTTTGTCCCCGGCCCTTTGTACTCGTGACGCCCACTTCCTGTTTCCTCCTCCTCACACTTCCTGCAGGTCAGCTGGTGGACTTTGTGAGGAAGGTGGAGCTGAAGGGACCCATGTCATGTGACACCGTGCTGAAGCTCTTCTACCAATCGTGTCGTGCTGTCCAACACATGCACAAGCAGAAACCACCAATCATACACCGGGACCTGAAGGTGAGACTCCGCCCCTTTGTTTATTAATCATCAGTGATGGTGGTAATTAGTCTGTGATCGATTAATGAAGATCAGACAGATATTCCATCCTCTTACTCTGTGTGTGTGTGTGTGTGTGTGTGTGTGTGTGTGTGTGTGTGTGTGTGTGTGTGTGTGTGTGTGTGTGTGTGTGTGTGTGTGTGTGTGTGTGTGTGTGTGTGTGTTAGATTGAGAATCTGCTGATCAGTCAGCAGGGGACGATAAAGCTGTGTGATTTCGGCAGTGCCACCACCGTCGCCCACTATCCCGACTACAGCTGGAGCGCTCACAAACGGTCCATGGTGGAGGACGAGGTAACACACACACACACACACACACACACATGCACGAGGGTTCGAATCCCACTTACTACAAGCTTCCACTGCTGGGTCCCTGAGTAAGACCCTTAACCCCCTCTGCTCCAGGGATGCCACAAACGTGTGTGTGTGTGTGTGTGTGTGTGTGTGTGTGTGTGTGTGGAGACGAATTTCCAAAACCCTGGCCTTAAGATGGACTCTAAATGTCCAAAAGTATGTAGACATCCCTCCTAATTACAGACTTTAGGTGTTTCAGCCACACCTATTGCTAAGAGTGTAACAATACTGAGATTATTGCTTCTCTAAACAGCTGTACTGAATGATGGGTCAAAAATATACGGACAGCTTCAGTAATAATCTCATGCTGGTGTAAGTAGAATATCAGAGAGCGTGTTCATCAGACTGTACTGTAGATGAGGGATAATTGTATCGTGTGACGTCCACAGAGACGCATTTATATCAATATTATTGTGATTTCCTGAGTGGAATCCGGCGTTATTGAATCAGTCTGGACTCTGCCGAGCTCAACTCGGGATAATCTGTGTTTGTAGGTAAACAGTAACCATGGCAATACGGAGTTCAGGATGCATAACGAGCTCACGTTAATGAATATGTGACGTTCTGCACAGTGATGTTAATAATTGTGTGTGTGTGTGTGCGCTCAGATCACCAGAAACACGACTCCAGCCTACAGAACTCCAGAGATGATCGACCTCTACTCCAACTACCCCATCAACGAGAAACAGGACATCTGGGTGAGTGTGTGTGTGTGTGTGTGTGTGTGTGTCCCATCCTGTACGTTAGGCTGCAGTGCATTCTGATGATGATCAACCTGTATATATAACCGCAGTGTATACAGTACCAGTCAAAAGTTTGGACACACCTTCTCTTCAGTGGTTTTTCTTGATTATTTTTATTTTCTACATTGTACTGTAGATTAATAATGAAGACACCCAAACTATGAAGGAACACGTATGGAATTATGTAGTAAACAAAAAAAGTGTTAAACAAACCAGAATATGTTTTATATTTTACCAACTCTACCTCTGCACAGCACAACTGATGGTCTCAAACACATTAAAAAAGCAATAGGGCGCCCAGGTGGCGCAGCGGGATATTCCGCTGACGCACCAGCACCGAGTTTCTGAACCTCCCGGTTCGAGACTCGGTGTTGCCACCGGTCGGCTGGGCGCCATCTGGCGGGCATAATTGGCAGTGCCTGCAGGGTGGGGGACCGGACTATATGTGGGTGGGTGGGTCTTCATGCGCTGTGTAAGGACCCTGATTTGCAGAAGAGACGCCCGTGCACAATGCACGGACGAGAAGAGGAGGGCTGTACACGTGTTGAGAAGGCGTGGGGCAGCGGCGTGCTCTCCTTGGATGCAGGTCTGGTGTGCCTGTTAACAGCGGAAGACAGATTGGAAGTGCTAAAAAAAATTGGGAGAAAAATTGGGGAGAAAATTCGGAGAAAAAAAGAAAAAAAAAGAAAAAAAAAAAAGCAAGAAATTCCAGAAATTAACTCTAGACGAGGCACAAACATTAATTGAAAACTGTTCCAGGTGGCACCTCATGAAGCTGATTGAGAAAATGCCAAAAAGTGTGCAAAGCTGTCATCAGAGCAAAAGATGCTACTTTAAAGAATATAAAATATAAAACATATTCTGGTTTGTTTAATACTTTTTTGTTCACTACATAATTCCATATGTGTTCCTTTATAGTTTGGACGTCTTCAGTATTAATCTACAATGTAGAAAATAAAAAAAATCAACAAAAACCACAGCAATGAGAAACTGTGTCCAAACTTTTGACTGATACAGATATATACAGTACTGTATAGGTTGTGTATTATTAAGTGTCTCTCTTGTGCCCCCCTCAGGCTCTGGGCTGCATCCTGTACCTGCTGTGTTTTAAGCAGCACCCGTTCGAGGACGGAGCGAAGCTCAGCATCGTTAACGGCAAATACAGCATCCCTGAGAACGAGACCCGCTACACCGTCTTCCACCAGCTCATCCGTCAGTACCGCACCGACCACACCCACCGTGTTCCACACACTGTCCTCCTCCTCCTCCACCACCCTGCATTCACTATGAAATCCCTCTGTGTGCTTTCTAATGTCACGGGGCAACTAACAGAGTTACTAACCCCATACACCTCCTCTATGACCCGGACTAACCAAACGTGTCCACGCTGAGCTGCACCATCTGTAACTCACTGCATCGTCGACGTCCCGAGCCCTCTTCTGTCAGAATTGAGTGTGCGGTGTTAGAATGTGGTGTAAAGAGTACCAGCCCTGGACCCCTGAGCAGTGGAAATAGTAATATAATATAATCAGTACTGTGTGTGTGTGTGTGTGTGTGTGTGTGTGTGTGTGTGTGTGTGTAGGGTCCATGCTGAAGGTGAACCCCGATGAGCGTCTCTCCATCAGCGAGCTGGTGAATCAGCTGCAGGAAGTCGCCGCTGCTCGTAACGTCAACCCCAAATCCCCCATCACCGAGGTAACCAACCCACCTACTGCACTGCTGCATCTGCCTTACATTCATACAGCAGCTCCGCACTGATTGGCTGGTGTGTTTGTGTGCTGAGAGTGAGGTGAGTGAGTGAGTGAGGGTGAGTTTATGGGACGGGTTCTTCATGAATGAAGCTTTTAGGAGCAGCTGAGGAAACAAAGCTCTTATTGAGCCACACAGTGATGTTCCTCTGAGGAGCTCTCTCTCTCTCTCTCTCTCTCTCGCTCTCTCTCGACCCTTTCATCCGTCCGTCCTGTGATGATCCAGCTCTGATCTTCCTCCAACTGCTCCCTACTGGTGGACTGAAGCCCCAGTCAGACCAGAATCATACTGGTCACGTGGTTCTGTGGAGGATCAGATGGAGACGGAGAGCGAGCAGTTGTTGTTGTTTTCCCTCCTGGCGGCTTCCTCTCATTAGCCTCTGAATCAGCCTGTGTGTGTGTGTGTGTGTATGAGTGCACTGAGCGCGTGTGTACGAGTGTGTGAGGGTGCGCCGTAACGGTTATGTTCCTCTGCAGCTCCTGGAGCAGAACGGAGGATTCGGCAGCTCCACCTCGCTGTCCTCCACACACTCCAACAACACACACTCCTCAGGTAAGACCCCACCGCTTCAAAACACACCTCAGGGTACAGTGACGTTTCGTTCCTGCAGTGCATTGTGGGACCGGTGTGTGTACAGAATGGTTTCCGACCCTCGGTCTCTGTGGTGTGTGTCGTGGTGCTCGTGCAGGTGTGTACGGTGGGGACCCCGATCAGAACATGGGCGGGTTCCTGGACATCCTGCGAGGAGGGACCGAGCGCTTCCTCACCAACATCAAGGACACGTCCTCCAAGGTCATCCAGTCTGTGGCCAGGTGAGACCACGCCCTGAATACAGAGCCTCAGAGCTCTGGATTATCTGGAGACTGTACACGTGCTTCCTTCTGCTAACGTCTCACACAGTTTAAACATTTCTGTTATTTTCAGTTCTAGTTCTTTGGTTGATCATTTATTATTATTTGTTTTTGTTTTGTGTTTGTGTGTTTGGTGTGTTATGGTTGTGTAACTCCGTCCACCTCACACAGCTACAGGTACTTGGTTATTGGCGTGTGTGTGTGTGTGTGTGATTAGACTTAGTCCTGCTCTTTAGTCCATGTTTTCCAGCATTAACCATCTGTTATTATTATCTGACTAGCTTGCTCATTAACCAGATTGCTCGGTGTGTGTGTGTGTGTGTGTGTGTGTGCTGACAGTAGATGTAGTGCAGGTGTAGCTCGCCTCCGTGTACAGAAACGATGCACGTGAGGGTGCTGCTGTTAGTCTGATACCAGCAGACCGGCTGCAGCGCTGCTTGTTTTAAATCTTGCTGTTATTTGAACTCATCAGATGATGTTTGTGTTGGTTCCAGTTATGCTAAAGGAGACCTGGACCTGTCCTACATCACCTCCAGAGTAGCAGGTGAGAGATCACGCTGAGACCCCGGTCGTACCTGGTGTTACACCCGCCTCCTGGTGCCTGCAGGGTCTCGAGCATCTCCACTCATCTCTTATAATTACACTTTATCACTGTCAGGGTCAGTGTATGTGTACCGGTGCTTGTGTGTGTGATTGTTGGACCTAAATGAAGTGTGTGTGTGTGTGTGTGTGTGTGTGTGTGTGTGTGTGTGTGTGTGTGTGTGTGTGTGCAGTGATGTCATTTCCTGCTGAAGGGGTGGAGTCCGCTATTAAGAACAACATAGAGGATGTGCGCTTGTACCTGGACTCTCGGCACGCCGGTCACTACGCCGTGTTTAACCTGTGCAGACGATCATACAGACCTGCTCGCTTCCACAACCGGGTTAGAAACACACACACACACACACACACACACACACACACCGGTACACCGGTACAGAAGTGTGGAAACAGTCAGATGTGGAGACTTAACAGTATTAAAGTCTGAAACCCAACGTGTGTGTGTGTGTGTGTGTGTGTGTGTGTGTGTGTGTAGGTGTCGGAATGTGGCTGGCAGGAGCGGCGCGCTCCCACTCTGAGGAGTCTCTATACGGTGTGTAAGAACATGCACCAGTGGCTCAAACAGGACCAGAAGAACATCTGCATCGTCCACTGCCTGGTGAGTCCAGAGGAGCGGTGGGGTCAGTGAGAGACGTCCATCACACATCCATCACACCCTAGCAGCACCAGCACACGAACCTCAGAGCTGAAGAACACACACAGTTATTTATTCCTAGTGTGTGTGTGTGTGTGTGTGTGTGTGTGTGTGTGTGTGTGTGTGTGTGTAGGACGGGCGGGCGGTGTCGGCCGTGGCCGTGTGCTCGTTCCTGTGTTTCTGTCGGCTCTTCTCCACGGCTGAAGCTGCTGTTTACATGTTCAGCATGAAGCGCTGCCCACCGGGTATCACCCCCTCACACAAGAGGTAACACACACACTCACACACACACACACCCTCACACACACACCCTCACACAAGAGGTAACACACACACACACACACACACCCTCACACTCACCCCCTCACACACACACACTCACCCCCTCACACAAGAGGTAACACACACACTCACACACACACACACACACTCACACACACACCCTCACACAAGAGGTAACACACACACACACACACACACCCTCACACTCACCCCCTCACACACACACACTCACCCCCTCACACAAGAGGTACCACACACACACACTC
>NC_086008.1:22280200-22450200 GCF_030014385.1 Trichomycterus rosablanca | reverse complement strand
AACGGCTGCAGACCCTTCTGTGAGGTTTACGTGGGAGACGATCGAGTCGCCACCACGTCACAGGAGTACGACAGGATGAGGTGGGTCACATGACTCCATCACGTTCTTATTTTATTACAAGAGATTCAGAAATCATGGGGTTAATGTGGAGGGGTGTGTGTGTGTGTGTGTGTGTGTGTGTGTGTGTGTGTGTGTGTGTGTGTGTGCAGGGATTTTAAGATCGAGGACGGTAGAGCTGAGATTCCTCTGGATGTGACTGTGCAGGGAGACGTACTGGTCGTCATCTTCCACGCCCGCTCTACACTCGGGGGACGCCTACAGGCCAAGGTACACACACACACACACACACACACACACACACCTGTAGCACATACAGTTTTACAAAATTGTTCCACTATATGATCAAAAGTATATGGATGCCTGAACATGAGCCTGTTTGAAATCCTTTTTATTGCAGGCGTTACTATACCAGCCTACACTCTACTAAAAAGAACCTTGGAGTGTGTCTGTGGGAATTTGTGCCCGTGTAGTTAAAATGGATTACTGATGTCAGGCATGAGAAATCTGGCTTGCAGTCAACATTCCAGTTCATCCCAAAGCTCTTTAATTAAGTTTTTGCACATCAAACTAGTCAATCTGAGTCCATCCATGTTCCTCTGAAGGCATCACTGACCTGAACCTCCTCTGGAGTCCAGTGAACACCCCCTGGTGTAGAACCTCCTCTGGTTCGGAACTGTGTACTGACTCTGTCTGTGTGTGTGTGTGTGTGTGTGTTTAACACAGATGGCCTCCATGAAAGTGTTCCAGATCCAGTTCCACACCGGCTTCGTTCCCCGAAACGCCACCACAGTTAAATTTGCAAAGTAAGTAAGCGAGACGATCTCAGACGTTCTGGGTGTGATGATATCTGATGATCCTGATGATTTTAAGCGTCCAAACAGCCGAGAGTCAGCAAATGATCACCAGTAATGAGAAGCTGGTGGACTCATAGCAACAACCGGGCAGCGTTCAGCACAAGTCATGTAGATATTTGCTTTTCGGCTCGGAGGAGAAATGATTTACTCTCTCTCAGGGTTGCCATATTTCAGAAAATTAAACTTTTGATGTGTAATTGCAGAGTTTTAAACTCATCAAGTCAAGCAACACGGTGGTGGTTCAGGATGAAGTTAAAAATCTGGCAACCCGAGTCTCCAGGAGGAGGAATTATTACATTAATAAATGTGTGTGTGTGTGTGTGTGTGTGTGTTTGTGCGCAGGTACGATCTGGACGCGTGCGATATCCAGGAGAAATATCCAGACCTGTTCCAGGTGAACCTGAACGTGGAGGTGGAGCCTCGCGATCGCCCCAGTAACAAGACTCCGCCCTGGGACAACTTCTCCACCAAGGGTCTCAACCCCAAGATCCTGTTCTCCAGCCGAGACGAGCAGCAGGAGGTCCTGACCAAATTCGGTGAGCAGCACACTCACTACATGCAACGTCTCCAAGGTTCTGGAGAACCTGGTTTGGGATGATTATGATTAAATGAGCACAAATTCCCACACACACACACTTCTAAATCATTCATAAAACGTAGGTGTAGTTAAAGCTGCAGAGCACCCAGCACACGGGTCATAAGCTGTTCTCTTCTGTGTGTGTGTGTGTGTGTGTGTGTGTGTGTGTGTGTGTGTGTGTGTAGGGAAGCCAGAACTCCCCCGTCAGCCCGGTTCTACAGCGTTCTACGACTCGGGCCGTGCAGATCCGGATCGTTCTCCTCAGGAGCCGAGCCCAGAGACGCCGTCCCCGCCCAGCACCAGCACCGATCCCAACGCTAATAACTTCTTCCAGACCCTCGACTGGAACGGTACCACACTCCACGCTCACCTTCATTCATGTGCAGTAATAACGCTTCATAACAGGGTAATAACTCTAAACAACCCGCGTCATAGCCTCATCCCAACACCACCTGCAGACTAAACACTGGTAATGATGCGCTGGTGTCCATATTCATGCTTTGTAAATATCATCTGCATCTCTAGCATTGGGTCCTGAACCCAGAGCAGTTTCATTATGAGGTGTTTATGATAGAAAAGCTCTCGTCTGGCTCTCAGCTGCCCTACCCACCTAGCCAGGCATCTGACAGCATGACTGGATGGCTGTGTCTGAGGGAGGGAGGTTGATGTGACCCTTCTGGCCGGGGCGGGTGCTAGTCTGTGGCTCTCCTCGGCCAGTACACAGGGAGCTTTATTTTATAGCCGTCTGTGATCTTATCCTCTGCCCCTGTGTCCA
This sequence comes from Trichomycterus rosablanca, assembly GCF_030014385.1. NCBI lineage: Eukaryota > Metazoa > Chordata > Actinopteri > Siluriformes > Trichomycteridae > Trichomycterus > Trichomycterus rosablanca. Next base: position 22,447,934 of record NC_086008.1, on the reverse strand, counting down.
GACCACGCCGGGCAGCACCGCCGCTCCGACAGTCAGTCCGGCCCGATGGACGAGCAGAACGACCCGAGCGGGGGCGAGTCGGGGGAGGAGTCTGTCTCTTACTCCGCCCCCGGGGACGGCGCCCTGTCGCGTGACCCGAGCGAGCCTCTGTTCCAGGCCGACTTCACCGCTCCGGAGCCGCAGCCCGACACGGAGGACCTGCTAGGTCTGAACTCTGACCCCTCACCTCCGCCCGTCGCCCCAGAGACGACCGGGATGAAGAGTTCGGCCAGTAACAGCGACCTGCTGAACGATCTGTTCGGCTCCGCCCCCCGCCACGCCCACACAGGGGAAACGGAAGATCTGTTCTTCAGCGGCGCGTCCGGTCAGCCTGCAGCCGCACCTTCTGCCGCACCTAACGCTGCCACCAAGGGTGAGAGCTTCATCTGGTACACACCTCAGTACCTCAGAGCGTCATGTGACCAGAACCCTGACGTGTGTGTGTGTGTGTGTGTGTGTGTGTGTGTTTCTGCTCTGCTTTTCTCTAGTGAACGACATCTTCGACCCGTTTGGTGTGGGGTCAGGGGTCACGGAGGGGTCCGACCCGTTTGGTGACCTGCTTGGGTCCGAGGGCGGTGGATTCGAAGCTCCGCCCCCTCCAGCCACCAACTCCAGCCTCTTCAACCTGCGTAAGATCCACACACACACACACACACACACACACACACACACACACACACTATACAAGCACACACTACACACACACACACACACACACACAACACACACACACACTATACAAGCACACACACACACACACACAGAGTTTCAGTGGATTCTGTACCAGTACTGTCGGCACCCCGCGCTCCATCAGTCCGGACGCTCTCATGATCACATGTATTGATTAATCAGGTGATTTAATCCAGATTGTGTTGATTTAGCATGATGGTTTATTTTAATAGATAAGCTAGCGGGGGAGGAGCCTAAGATGACATCATCGGCCAGTCAGCCGGACCTACTGAGCGGCTGGGACGGCTGGCCGAGCGGGAGCGCTAGCACTGCTGGCATGTCCGCTACTGCTAACAAACCCGCCTTTACTGGTAACCAATCAAATCAGTCTGATCTACATCCACCAATCAACCAATCAGCTAATCAATCAGTTCATCAGCGCTGACGTTAGCAAGTGTCGAGCGTTTGTGTTTTATCGTGTGTGTGTGTGTGTGTGTGTGTGTGTGTGTGTGTGTGTATGTTTGTGTGTGGTGTGTGTGTGTGTGGTGTGTGTGTGTGTGTGTGTGGTGTGTGTGTGTGGGGTGTGGTGTGGTGTGTGTGTGGGGTGTGGTGTGTGTGTGTGTGTGTGTGTGTTTTAGCTCCAGGTTCCTCCTTCTCGAAGGCTAAGTCTCAGAGTTTTGACCCCTTCGCTGACCTCGGGAACCTCGGCTCGACTCTGCCAGGTCAGGACTGCCCACACAGACACGCCCGGTCCTGTAGCATTCTGGGAAAATTCCAGGAAACTGATCTTGATGTCTGTGCTCCTTCTCAGGTTCCGGATTTAAAGCGGCGCCCCCTGCTGGAGCCTCCAAGAGTTCCGGTCAGTCGTGGCAGCAGCCGCAGCAACAACCACCGCAGCAACCGTCCCGCCCTGCCAACAAAGCCTGGATGCCCCCGAGTTCTGCCCCCAGCAAACCCAACTACAACCTGAACTTCAGCGTGATCGGGGGCCGAGGGGAGCGGGGGCTGAGGGGCCCGGGGTTCGGTGAGTGACCGGAGCTCTCCTCGTCTAAATCAGCTCCTTTAGGCAGCTGTTTTAACCCGGTCAGGGTCATGGTGGGTCAGGTTACACAGGCAGGAGCACACTGGGCAGTGATGAGATGGTTTGATGACTTTATTCTGTACCCAGTGGATCATGCCAGTAGTTGTGTTATTACATTGTGTGTGTGCGCAGGTCCGAAACCCAAAGTGAAGAAGGACGACTTCGGGGATCTGCTGTCCAATCAGGGTTTCTCGTCTCGACCGGACAGGAAGGGCGCGCCCCGTACCATCGCCGAGATGAGGAAGCAGGAGCTGAGTAAAGACATGGATCCTCTCAAACTCCAGGTACCCCACCCACCCTGTTCTGCAGATGTGAGACCATCCAGATGTTCTGTGTGTGTGTGTGTGTGTGTGTGTGTGTGTGTGTGTGTGTGTGTGTGTGTGTGTGTGTGTGTGTTTAACGCTGGTGGTTATTAATGCTGGGTTAGATTCTGGACTGGATCGAGGGGAAGGAGAGGAACATCCGGGCTCTGCTCTCCACCCTGCACACGGTGCTGTGGGAGGGTGAGAACCGCTGGAAGCCGCCCAGCATGGCCGACCTGGTCACTCCCGACCAGGTGAAGAAGTTCTACAGGAAGGCGGCTCTCATCGTCCATCCAGACAAGGTGAGATACGACGTCAAGCTTGTTTATCTTCCTCACAGACCTCGAGCTTGGCAGCAGACCACTGTTCCATGCATTTAGTAATAAGCTGATGTGTTTTACCTTACAGGCGGCCGGTCAGCCGTACGAGCAGTACGCCAAGATGATCTTCATGGAGCTGAACGACGCCTGGTCCGAGTTCGAGAACCAAGGAGCTAAACCGTTGTTCTGAGAGGGTGGAGGAGGCCGGGCGTAATCAGGACTGAAACGCTGACGTCTTTAACATTTGGGTGGCGAGACGGGCCACGTCTCAATACACTCACTTGCTGCGGGGCCCGGGGCCACCCTGACGTTCCCCAAACACACTTTGGAGAGCAGCACTGTGGCCCCAGGAACAGAAGTGAAGAAATACTTTATTTTTGGTATATTATTATTGTTATTATTGTTATCATTGGTTTCCTGTGGCGTCTACATATTTATGTTCCATGTCAATCACAAATCAACACAGCGTTCACCCTCCAGCTTCCTGTCTGAACGGACCAATCACGTGTTATTTATTTGTGATTCTGCTCACGGCTCATTCATTCACTACCCATGTTTTTTATTTTCATTTCCGGGCGGGGGGGTGAACGGACTGTGCGTGTGAAAGCTGAAATCATTCCAAAGCTTCTACAGATTAAGGTGAACGTTTACGCCCGTACGGGCCGGAGCGTTCCCTCCGCCTTCCTGTCTGACCAGGACGTTCTGGTGTACATATGTGAGAAGTACGGTGGAGGACGTCTGCAGTATTGTGAGATTAGCAACGTTAATGATGAAGATGCACAAGCTAATAAATAAAACCTTATTGTGCTTCGGTCGCCTCGTTTCTTTATAAACGGATCCAAAGAACGAAGGTTCTTCAGAATCCTTCAACCAAACTTTTATCTGTGTTAATAATAACGTTATAATTCTGTAAATGTGAAAGCTTAGGTTTCCTTCCAGCACACTGTAGAAAGCAGCCAAGATGTCAAAAACTAAATCTACGTCATGAACTGATGGTTAATAATAATAATCATTCCATCCTACAAGAAGTTTTAATTAGTGAATGTTCTCTAAGTTTGTTCTGGTCTGTTACCATTTCAATGGTAAACAAAAACATGTCTGATTATCTGTTATATATAACTGCAGCATCTACACCTACACCGTACTCTCATCATCACTGATCTCATCGTCTGCTGAAGGTCCTGGTTATGAAGCTCTTCCTCTCAGGATCTGAAACAGTCGGAGGAAACAGAACATTTAATCACTTAAATAAACAACACTGGTGGTGTAGTGCTGCTGGATTCATGCTAACAATGACGACAGATTTATATACACTTGTAACTTGCATTTAGAAGCTGCTGGAAGACTGGCCACAGTCAAACGAGCTTCATGCAGCTTCGGGCTCAACTACTGCAGTGCATGAATGAAGCTCCAGCTACTGATTCCATTTGTACATTAAGTAAAAACTAATAACAACTTAATAACATTCAATTTAAAATATAAATGTAACTATTCAAATCTTCTGGTTTAATTCATTTTACTGATTTTACTAACAGTGTAAAAGAGAACTGAACATTACAGGGTCCAGATTTCTGATGTATCAGATTGTGTTTTTGTAAAGATATAAAAGCTCAATTACACCAAAACCTTTTTACTCTACAGGTGTAAATAATGACCTTTTACCCAAACAATAATGCAGTATTAAATGATTAAATAAAATAAACACCAATAATCAATTCCAACATAAAGCAAAAATAAATTTACTTTAATTATTCGTAAATACAAGTTTATTATAAAGACACATTTCACTACTTCAACCCTCTGGTTTCTCCAGCCCTGAATTACACATAAATTATTATTAATTATTAATAAATCTGCTGTGATCTCAGATTTTATAGATTTTCACCAGGAATCAGATTCACCATAAAATCAAATCATCACCGATCACAACAAAACTATTCATCTGTACTAATCTATTCATCTACTTTATCCTCTCAACTACATAAACTAATATTAACATAATCAAGCTGTAAATAATTACAATAACAACAGTAATTAAAATAGCTCTCAATTATTTCTAAATCTAAATAAATCAGTTTGGCTAACAGGCTGCATTTAAACTAGCTAACAGTGCTAGCACAACATTAGCCACAAAGCTACAGGCTAATAATAATAATAATAAACACTTCAGTTCTGCTGCAAATCTCTGATTCACCAAAAGTTTAATAATCATCTCGGTTTAATCCGATCATATAAGGAAAATTAAGCGGATCACAGATTTATCAGATTAACTCGATTTATCAGCAGGTTGACAAAAATATTTCTAAAAATAAGATATATAATAAAAGTCCTGCTGTGCTTCTTTACTACCACCAGAGGGCGGCATCCACAAACTGCTCCAATAACAGCCACTAATAACTATAAAATCAGTATAAATATAATAATATAAATATAATGATGTGTTGTAGTACAAAACAGTCAGATACACAAGAAAGCAGATTAATGATTTATTAAATGCGTTTAGATATCAAAATAATAAATAATAAACATGTGGTTCTTTATTTCTACTAGAGGGCAACATTGCTAGAGGAATCAGTGAGTCGATTCTAACATGAATTCTGATTCATTTCTACTAAAGATTTTATTCTGGTGAGGGGTGAGGTGCTCGAGGTGCCACCTGAAAACACTGGGTGAGGCAGGGACACATCCAGGAGAGGTCAACACCTCATCAGAGGGCATCACATTCACCCACTCACTCACATGCTCTGTAAGGACCCTGGTTAGTATCCTGAGGCGCCTGTACAGATGTGGAGGAACTTCTTTACTCTCAGTGTGTGAGACCGGCCTCATGTCTGAATCCATCAAAGTTCAGGTGAATAAGAAGAACCGTGCACACGTCAGAGTGAGGGCGTGTCAGGAGAATATACCCTCCTGGCTGCAATAAACTGGAAGAAAATGCAGAAATGAAATAGAAAATAAAAGTAATAAAAGAGAAAATTAATTGCAGATTGTTGTTAATATAAATTAAGACCTGCTGGTTCCTTGAATGAGCACCAGAACCAACACCAACTCAGTGGAAAACCGTTACTGGACCTGTGTGTGTGTGTGTGTGTGTGTGTGTGTGTGTCTGTGTGTCTGTGTGTGAGTGAGTGAGTGTTATCAGTGCATAGCAGGCTAGCGTGTGTGTGTGTGTGTGTGTGAGAGAGAGAGAGTTCCAGCATGATGCTTTCTGAAGTAGAGATTTGCGTAATCAGATTAAGGCGCGAGTGTGTGGTGTGAAAGAGTGCTCCAAGAGGAGAGCACCAACAATGGGCTTCCATCCAGCACCCCTGCACCTGCCCACACACACACACACACACACACACACTACACACACGCTAGCCTGCTATGCACTGATAACACTCAGTCACACACACACACACACACACACACACACCCTCCACGGCATTGTGATTTCTCTTTAGGGATAAAGATGGCGTAAAAAGAGCTTCAGCTGGAGAAAGCGTGAAAGTGTTAGCATGCAGAGTGTGAAGCGGGATTAGACAGATAAAGAGATCAGACTAATCGCCTCCAACCACAGACACTCATTCATCCAATAAACCAGAAAAAAACACCAGGAATTAAATATACAGAGATTTAAAATCAGGAACCAACAGACCACCAGGTTCTGCTTTATATCCACCAACCTGAGAGACGAGCCGAACAATCACAGTGTTAAAATATTAATTACGTTACAGACACACTAGCATTATTACATTTAACATCTACAGAACCCGAATCATTTGAAGTGGAGTCCAGCACAGGGACCAATGTACCGAGTTCCTCCAGTATCAGATCATAAACATCTTTTATACAAGTGCAAATATAAAATATATCGATCATTAACTCTTCTTTGTACTTTGGCTTTGGACAGTACAGTAAAAGAAGGTGTACACACTCAAGTCAAGTGAAGTTTATTAATGTAGCGCTTTTCACAATGATCATTGTCTCAAAGCAACTTTACAGAATCCAGGACCAACAGACCAAAAACCCCTATTGAGAAAGCCGAGGGCGACAGTGGCAGGAAAAACTTCTTCATTGTTCAGTCCAGTCTGAGATAAAGTCAGTTGCAAGTTCTGGAAATTTTTGGTGCAAACACACACACACACACACACACACACACACACTCGTTAAAGCCTGTTTGGTCAGTTTTGACTCCTGCGTGACCCCCGACCTTTAGGTGATAAGTTAAGCTGTTCTTTCTTTCTGCTCTTCGGACACTTGCAGCATCACAGAGCTCATCGCCATGGTCACACATGGACACTAAATGACATCACAAAGCCTATCGTCATGGTGACCTGACGCCCAGCTGACCATTAGAGAGGTTATCGCCCTGCTCACACATCTCTTAAATGACCATCAGAGCCCATAAACGTGGCTAATCAGCCTCACACACACAGAGTTTAAATAAACACCGGGTTTATAGGATTTTACACTGAACTGAAGTTACAACCCCACATTTATCTTTGCTTTCCTTTTTTTATTTAAAGATGTTTTACTTAAAAAATAAATATAGAAGTTAGATAGAGTTAGATATGAGAAGTTTTATTATTTAATGTGTCCATAACTGATCAGCAGAAGAGAAACAGTTTCTGTACAGTACTGAGTTAGTGTTGCTACTGTTAGAGTAATAATCATGTTGATGTGTAATGAATGATGTGATTAATTTATCATGTTTTTATTCACATTTTATTAAATAACAACACAAATAAAACTGCACATTTAGAGAGACAGAGACACATCTCACTTCTACAATCTTAAAACAAAAAACTTAAATAATAAAATAAAATCTTTGGTTTTGTGTCGACCAAACAAGAAACAAATGAAGTGAAAATCTCACGTTTATTAAATTCACGTTTCTGTTTAATAAATAAACAAATAACTTATAACAACAATTAAAATCATTATTTACAGCAGATACAATCACAGCCAAATCAACACGACCTCAAATATCAATCACAAATAACTTAAATAAATAAATTCAAGCTCAAAATGAAATATAACTTCATAAAATAGTAAAAATAGAACAGAATAAATAACATAAATATCTCAAATCTGTAATTCAACTGAGTCTCAAAATTCTGCTTGAAAATCTGGAACCTCAGTTAAAATTCAACATTCAGCTGCAGCAGAAGCTTTAGGCCCCTACTGGCTTTAGAAAATCAAAATAACGTTCCAGATTCTGTCTGTAAATAAACAGCAGAGCAGCCACATGTTCTACTGTCCTGAAGCAGAAGTTCTAGATGGTTTATGTTGAGGATCATAAATACAAAATAAGATTAATCAGGGTTCTGATTTCAATAACAGAATCATTTCCCCCACAGTCTCAGCAGATTTAACAGATTGAGGTGTTTTCTGGATCTACCAGCTTTCTGCACCGTCACTGCTGGATCCGGGTGAGGAGGCTTCAGTGCTGGAGCTCAGGTTCCTCAGGTTCCTCATGTTTCCCGTGATGAGGGTGATGAGGGTGGAGGAAGGCGAGTGATCGGTGGCTCCGTGACTCTGGTTCTCCAGAATCGTGATCAGGAAGGTGATGTAGCGCATGGCCAGCCTCAGGATCTCGTTCTTGCTCAGCTTCTTATCGGGCGGGTGGGTCGGGATGAGCTTCCTCAGCTCGGTGAAGGCCGTGTTCACGCTCTGCTGACGCCAGCGCTCCCGAGTGTTACTGAGGACTTTACGGGTCATGGTGGCGCTGAGGATGGCAGAACAGGAGAGGGGGTTAGGGTTCGTCTCGAGGATTCAATGTGTCACTGAATCAGATGATTCAAACGATTCTTTCAGTAAAATGATGAGAAAAATGAGAGGAATTTTGTGTGTGGAATTAAATCCAGGATGTGAGATATTATAATGAATCAGTTCATTTACTGAATTATCACCAGGCTTTTAGATTTGATGTGATTAAATACAGCAGAGAAAATAAATCTTAAGCTGCATTTCAGACATTTGGATTCACTGAGGTTTATTTTCTTTTCTTTTATTTATTTATTTGTATGTTCCAGATGTTGAAATGTTGAACATTTCTATAAAATTACAGGACATTACTGGATATAATTAGAAATTATTTTAGGGATTATAACACACATTACAACACAAGTTTAAGGCTTTTAATTGATGAATTTATTTGAGGTTCTAGATTTTTAATCTTTGTAATTCTAGATTTAGATTTTCTATTTAGCTTCACAATAATTTATACATCTTTTTAGCAATGCAGGTCAAATCAAGAAATTTTAGGATGTTTTAAGCTGTGTGGACCTGAAAACTACAGGATGAACAGACAAAACATTTATACTGTAGATTTAATACATAAATTAGACAGACATGTTCTGCAAATTAAGAAAATGTAAGAAAAACTGCAGTGATTTCCACACACTCAGAAATATTAAATACAAAACTATAAAATAAACTGTAAACATGATTCAGTACGATCCGAATAATGAGGTGAATGAGAGTAAATCTTACCTGTGAGTGAGTAATAAAGCGGTCGGTCAGTGTGGTCAGTGTGGTGCAAAGATTCTCAGTCCAGTTCCCAGTTCTAACCTCCCAGTCGGAGCATCAGCGACTCTCTGAGCTCTTTTAGTTACAACCTCATAAAAAAGAGGGAACTGGGGAGAGGGACGGAATGGGGGAGTAAGGATGGGGGGGGGGGGGGGGGGGGGGGCAAGGCTTAAGAATTTTACAGCTGTATAGTAGGTTCACTGACAAACAGACTTCTTACACACACCCTCCCATTAACAGCTCCCAGTAATACCAGTTCAACATCACACTGCCCATCATTAATATTTCCCAACATGTTACATTGATACCAGTTAAACACATCACTACTCATCAGTGATGACCATTAAACCATCACACCTCCCAGTAATACCAAGGCACCAGTCCACCTATGTAGCACCTATGTAGCATGTATTTTTGAGCAAAGATAAACCAAAGGTCCCACTTAGATATAATTAAGACATAGAAAAGTACACATGAGGAAAAATGTGGCAGTAACATTACCGACTCCACCTACACGTCACCTGCTCACCTGTAACATTAAGTTCCTGTTTAACTTATCTACAGATCATACAGGATCAGGGTCTGAGATTCAGCACTGGATTCGTTTCATTGTAATTAAAAGGTGCATAAAATGCTTATGAGCACATATGTTTGATCAGTGCATTATGATGTAATAACATTATAACATTATAATGCACTAAATGTCATAACGTGTTTGTGTAGTGCACTATGAGGTTGTGTGTTTGATATGTGCATTATGATGTAATAACGTGTTTGTTTACTGCACTATGATGTCATAAAATAATGTTTGCTATATTTTTACAAATGGAGATGAACTCACAGAATAAAAAGAAAAAGTAATTACAAAAATAATAAATATATATAAATAGTAACAGATATATTAAGAACAACAATAACAATAGTAACAGTGACAGTAATAATACTATATGTAAGTAGTAATAAAATATATATTTGTTGTGTATGTGTGTGTGTGTGTATGTGTGTGTGTGTGTGTGTATGTGTGTGTGTGTGTTACATGGTCTCTCTCTCTCTCTCTCTCTCTTATTGAAACGCCTCTCAGATCTGAAGCATCTGTCTAAGTGTTTGGAGTAAAAAGTCTCTCGGATTTTCCTGGATTTGCATAATGGGATTATAGAGGGCAGGCGGAGTGTATTCACACACCCACAAACACCCACACCAACACACATACACACACACACACACACACCCACAAACACCCACACCAACACACATACACACACACACACACACACACACACACACACACACACACACACACACACACACTCACACACACACACGCACCTGCAGGATGGCAATTCAGAGCTATAAAACTTTACAGCAGACGTTTACAGTAGGAGTCGCTGGTGCAGCTGAAATGATTCCCCATCTGAACAGCAGTCTGTTGAATGTCCGGCCAGGTCAGCAGCACTGAGAGTGGTAGGATAGTGTTTTAGAGTACTGTGACCCAAACACCCGGATGATGCATTCTGTTTAGGTCCTAAATATGTAACCACACCGGTCAGGCAGTCCAGCAGACAGTTCTGGGTTTGGTAGAAACCAGAAGCTTATAGCCAGCCATGTCTTTGAAGCAGTGACCTTATTAATGATGATTTTGACAATGAATGACAGTGATTCCCTGCAGTAATGTTTTGTGAGTGAAGGTTGGTGGATCAGTAAACGGGGATATGTTACGTTCTAGGCCCTCATCATTCAGACCTCAGAACAGACTGGTGTTATCTGTGGGAACTGAACCACGCTGCTGTTTCTTTTGTAGGTTTGTACAGAGATTTAAAGGCAAAATGTAAAAGGTCAGATCTGAACAGCATGTTGGTTTCTCACAATGTCTGAATAAGATCCACAGTGCTGAATAACGCCACGGTCATTACTGCACCATTACGGCTGTGATTATTTACACAGAACTGCCCCTCCTGCCCCAAACCCTTTAGTCAGACCTGCTGGAGGGGCTTTTGTTTAGTGAGGATATTTAGCAGGGACAGTGAAGCCTCAGTGAATGGACGTCTGGTGGATGGTGTACGTACAGAAGCTGAATATGAGCTGATTTTTGGTATAATAAGCCGACTGGCTGAGTTTTTAACAAGATGAAACAAAAGGCAGAAGGAATGTGAAGAGAACAAGACAAAATAAAAGCAGGACGTCCCATGAGAAGGGTTTTGTTCCAGGTTCAGTCCTCCCGGAGCCTGGAGTGTCACTGCTGGCTGGGTGTGATAAGGATTTACTCTCTCCGTCTCTGCCCAGCACTGATAAGGACACAATCATTAAAAAAGCAAGTGCAATACCACAAGCATCCATGCTCAGGAGCCCAGACTGGAATTACTGGCACTAATCTTGGTATAAGAAGCTGGTACTCCTCTAATCTTTACATTTACATTTTCAGCATTTAGCAGACGCCTTCATCCAAAGCGACTTACAGTAGTGTGACAGTATACAATCTGAGGCCCAAGGGCCCAACAGCAGCAACCTGGCAGTGGTGGGACTTAAATCAAGGACCTTTTGATTACTAGTCCAGTACCATAAAGTGCTAGGCTACAACTGCCCCATCTTTAGGGACTGTGAGCTCACATGTACAGAAAGGATCCCCAGCATTGTCTTTAAAAACAATCCAGTGTGATGTTTTTAGGTGACAAGGGTTAGAAATTACCTCTGAGCTGTTAAACAGTTTTGGGATGATCAGAGCTGGGTCCTTTATGAAGAAAGTGGTCATTTAAAACAGCCAACCCACCCTCTGTCTGTTTTTGGGAGGCACTAGAAGCCCAGACATGAAAAAACCTGGGGCACATGATGCTGTGCAGTCCCCTTTTTTTGCCACACCACACCACCAAGTCAGCCAAAAATCAAACTAGAACTCACTTCATAAGGAAGGTCACTGACCACAGACCAAAGTAGAAAATCAGTCATTTAAAACGTAAAAGAAATGCATGGTGGACATAAAATACCAAAGCTTTACTGGTAAGGTCCTCAGCGGACCAGTGAAGTAGAATGTAATGTCCAGCACTATCCAATGATGAAGTGGTGAACGACAAGGTGGAATCAGGACTTCTCCTGGCATCATTGGTTACTGGCATTGTGATCTTCTGGCGCCGCCCAGTGGTGAAGCAGTATAACTGCATGTCAGACATGTGAAGTCTGTTTATGTTCTGTAGCTCCATCAATCTGTTCTCTTGGTTTTATTTCGTTCTGTAGAGTAAATAAATGTGCACTAACCCTGGTACAGTACAGTATTATTAACACTCCTGAGCTAAATCAGTGTCTCATTCATTCATTAATGATTAAGGGTTTATTCTCACCTTTAATCTGATAATATAGACGTATTATTACGTCTAAAATCCTCCTGTTGATGGAACCTTACTGTTTCTGGAACTTTCTCAGGTACTTCCCTCCATTAATTACTTCAGACAGAGTGAATCCTGGGAAATGTAGTTCTGTGACTGTAGTATAAGCTTCCAAAAAATTTTTTTCTCTCACAATAATTATTATTATCTAATTATCTAAATCATAGCTAATTCGGTTATATGTAAAGATGCTGGTTTTTTTTTTTTTAAAGGTAAAACACGTTAGTAAAAACAGAGTAACTGGAGTTAGATCAGTTCAGAACCACTGCAAAATCCTCACAGATATTATTCAGAAGTGTGACCTGAACCCAGGACATGAGGAGCCACTGTGCTGCCCACTGTTACTGGTATTATTTATGGAACATATACAGTATAGGAGGGAATTATAATCATTCATTATAAAAACCATTAAAAACATTAAAATGCTGCATTATAGCAACAAGCAACAAAATAATCCAAATGGAAATAACTGTTCATATTAAATGTACATGTTTAGCATTTAGCAGACACCCTAAACCAAAGCAACTTACAGTACACAGTCTAAGCAATTGAGGGTTAAGGGCCCAACAACCTGGCAGTGGTGGGACTTGAACCAGCAAATTTCTGAAAACTAATCCACTCAAAAAAATTTTCTTTATTTTGTTCTTTTTAAACCTGTTTATAAAGAAATAGAAGTTTTAAGCACGAGTGTGAATGTGAATTAAATAAAAACTTAAAATTCTTCAGATCAAACAAATTAATCTAATTACATTAAAAGTTCTTCTCCGATTTAATACCACTCACTTATCTAACTGCTTATCCAGTCAGGGTCGCAGGGGGTGCTGGAGCCTAATCCAGCTTTTCAATGGGTGCAGGGCACACAGTAACACACACACATTCACCTACAGGGCAATTCAGTGTCTCCGATTAACCTGACTGCATGTTTTGGACTGTGGGAGGAGAACATGCAAACTCCACACAGAAAGGACTCGGAGCGGCTCGCCTGGGGATCAAACCCAGGACCTTCTTGCTGTGAGGCGACAGTGCTACCCACCGAGCCACCATGCAATTTAATACCAAAACTTTAATAATGTAATTAAATTAATTATATTTTTTGACGTGTTGATTACCTCAAATTAAATAATACTTTGTTTATTTCATATAAATTACTTTCCCTTTTTTCAGATTTTAGATATAAAACCTAGTTATTGACACTTTGTCATGTTCTCCGCTGTTCCAAGCACAGCACATAAAATTCAGCAAAGTTCAGAAATCAGATCAAACTAAAGTCAAAAGATTAATTAATGCTTATAATCAGTAATAATAAACGATTCATTCACACATAAAGGGGGAAAATAAACTTTATTATTGATGATTAATGTGTAAGTTGATGATACAGAGATCTTACAGAGAGATTTAAACTGTATAAATGTGAAAACTTATTCATGATCCTTATTGATCATTTTTACCTCAATTCTGGTTAAATAATGAATAACGTGATCACTGCTGCATGATTTAGTTTCTGTTCCTAAAGAATCTGGAGAAAATAAAAGATTTAAGTGCTTTACATTATTAATTAAATCTGTATAATAAGTCTCACATTTATACAAAATTACATTCAAAAGCAAAAACAGCAAATAGAAAAAAACCTTAAAACTTAACCGTACTAATGACTATCTTAACTTTAAATCTTAAACTGAATAAATGATGTGATGTAATTATAATAATAATAAAACTTAACTGTCTTAATAAACTATCTTAACTTTAAATCTTAAACTAAATAAATGATGTGATGTAATTATAATAATAATAATAAAACTTAACTGTCCTAATGAACTATCTTAACTTTAAAGCTAAAACTAAATAAATGTAAAGATGATGATGTAATTATAATAATAAATTCTACAGTAAATTTAGTTCTAAATATACAGAGTAAATCATCTAAACCTTCTCCTGATACTCACAACCCACAATTATACACATCATCTAAAATCAGAACAGAACAGAACCAAACACCATCATATACAAGACTAGCAGAATTAAACCCCTAACCCCCCCCCAATAATCCCATCTAACATGAATAAGAGACTCAGTATAAACCCCCTATAGAAGCTCCAGGAGAAAAGGAAAGATCTGCAGATGTGTGTGGATGTTAGAGAGAGTTCTTCATCTCCTCGTTTCTTCTCCGTCCTACACAGGAGACACAAAGAGAAACCATCAGCAGCTGAAGTCACAGTTAATGTTAACAGGATTTTCTGCTGGAGATTCAGAAACACTGATGTTTATTTTCTATCAGAGTGTAAAGAAGATCAGATCTTACTCTCTCACTCAGCACCAGCGCACTCACAGCTTTAGGAGTGGGTGGAGGAGTCGTCAGAAGCTGGAGAACAAAAAAATTACATAAAATTTCACCACAATGTGGATTAAAGATCAGAATAAAATCATTAATCATGTTTAATCATATTTAGGTAATAAATAATCACTTACAGCTGTTGGGTTTAGCTGGAACTGGTTTGAAGCCTGAAAGAAAGAGGATGAAGCCGCAGTTATTACAGGAACTCTGAACTCTAGATGATCTACTGCTGAATGGAACTGAAGTTCTTCATCTAGTTTCATTTACTCAATAAATCCAGTTTAAGGGTGTGTTGGAGAAGCTAGCTCTCTCTCTCTCTACATAAGCAGCATTTTACATCATCCTGTGCTGCGCTCCCGAGAAGGAGGCTGTTCCAAATCCTAGATGCTTTAATATCCTGACTACTGAGGCATCTTCATATTTCAGTGTTATTTTGGCTCAAGAACGAGTGAGCATCTGACGCTGCCTTAGTGATCAAGGCAATCCCAGCATTCATTGCGGGTCGGGTGATCTTCTCTCACAGAAAAGTAAACATGGCTGACGGGGCGGAGAAAACGTAAATAAAATATTACTGATTTTTAACTTGTATAAACTTGTACTGAGTGTTTTTATTTGCAAGTTCGGGCTTGTCAGGAAATATAACCGTTATCGGTACATTACGGAAGATGCTATATTGACATGTTAGCGTGCTGTGTTACCTCAATCCATTGGTTTTAATGGCAAGATGCTAAATCCGATGGAATCGCTGTCTAAGTAGCGCGTTCGAATAACCTGACTTATAAGCTGATGACTTATTATAATCCTCTCTACTGAGGCAGCCGCTTATGTAGACAGTAAAACAGCAAGGCAGCTCACTAGGTTTTCCAACACACCCTAAGAAACAAAAAGTCTCGACATTCGTTCTCCTGAAATCACTTTTATCTTCTTACCAGAATTCTTCTTCTTCCAGATCACAACTCCAGCAATCAGAGCAACCAGAGCAAGAACAGCCACGACTGCACCAACGATGATACCAAGAGATCCTCCACCTGGAACCATCATGACATCACTCAGCACAAGATCTTTATCATCTTCTACATCCAACATCTGGAGTTTATCAGGAGGAAACTGTTTATCTTACCAGGCTGGTTTCGTGCTTCACTGGCCTTAAGCACTAAGTCCTTCTCCAGGCTGCTGTGCTGAACCACACAGGTGTATTCATGTTCCTTCAGCTCCTCAGGTGAGACTCTCAGAGCGGCTCTCTTCTGGAAGGTTCCATCCTGGTTTGGTGCAGTCATTGTGACCGCCACGTCCTCGTGCATTTCCTGTCCGTTCTTCTGCCAGGACATCACCAGTCCACTGGGGAAGAAACCAGTAGCGTGACACACCAGCTCTGGTCGAGGGAAGTGCTTGTGGAACACGGAGGCTTCAGGACGATCTGCAGAGACACGGAGGGAAACAGGACTGAGCTCCTACAGTCAGTAATATTTGGGACGCTTGTAGAAACGTGTGATTGATGAATAGAGGAGCAGATCAGAAATCAATACGACTGATTATAATTCTGATTATTTTGGAGGCTACATGATCACGAGAACATCAGCAGATCTTCAGGACTCATCATCATCAGATGAAACATGAATGATGGATGTAACTGAACTGAGAGTAAATGATGATGATGATGATGAAGATGAAGATGTTCAGCAGAGCGACTGATCATGTTTATATTAGAGATGATGCTGCGCTGCTTCAGATCAGTTCTGCTCAGATTCTGCTTCTCATGCAGCAGCAGCAGCAGCTTTTATAATCAGAGGGAAAATTTCACTTCATCATTAATCAGCTCATAAACACACACACACACACACACACACACACTCACACACACACACACACACACACACACTCTCTCACTCACACACACACTCACTCACACACTCACTCACACACTCACTGTTACACATCATTCCTCATGATCACTGTGTGTGTGAGTGTGTGTGTGAGAGTGTGTGATTTGGTGTGTGATCTGATCAAACTCGTTACCTTTCCTCTCCAGAGTCTCTCTGCCGTACGACACGTACTTCCTCAACCACTCGATACAGGTGTTCTCCAGGTAGTTCTTGAAGCGTTTAGCTTCACCTGTAGGTTCCCACTTGTGTTTGGTAATTACAGCTTTAGCGTTAGCTGCAGTCCAGGTGAGAGTGTTTTTATCCAGACTGATGAAATCTTCTCCATCATAACCGTACTGCATGTATCCTCGATTAGTTCCATCATCATCACGCTCACAGCCGTACATCCACTGCCACGTGTGAACTCCTGCAGATACACACACACAGATATTAGTGTGATTGTAACACCGGAGCATCATTCAAACATCACTCTCTTTCTCCTAACAGTCACAAACACTGTAAGATCAAAAGTATGTGGACACCCGACCATGATCCCTGTTGCACCTATAACAGCCTCCACTCTACCTGAAAGACCCACAAGATTTCGGACTGTGTCTGTAGGACTTTGTGATTATTCATTACTGAGATCAGCCCCTGATGATGCACTGAAGTCCCGACTCACACCCGACGTTCCGATTCATCCCACAGATGTTCAGTAGTGTTTATATCAGATCCCAGTTCAGGCTGCTGAAGCTCCTCTACACCAAACTCACCAGAGCAGCTCAGTATGGAGCTCAGTGTGCACAGTGATACAGTCATGCTGCTACAGAGGAGGGCCTTCCCCAAACTGTTCACACACACTTACACTCATAACCTCTCATCATCATCATCATCATCACGGCTTTATTATCCCTGATGTATCCTGGTCAGGGTCACAGTGGGGCTGATACCGGGTGATAAACAGCACACACACACACACACACACACACATGTGGGGTCATGTTAGTGTCTCTGACGGTCCTCACCGCACCTCTCCGTACTCTGGGAGGAAACCGGAGCGCCCGGAGGAAACCCGCTCACACGCTTCCTCATGAGTGCTGCAGTGACGCCCCCTGCTGGCTGATGGAGGCGCTGCACTGCACAGAGACGGGGGAGGGGGGGTAACGGAGATCAGGGCGTGGCTCTCCGTGCATGATACGGGTCTCCGTATGAACCCACCTGCTGCAGGTAAGAGAAGCGGTCGGTACTGCACACGTGTGGGAGGGGGCGTGAGTTAGTCCCAGCAGCAGTACACAGGAAGTGAGAGGGAATCGGGGGATTGGATATGACTAAACTGGAGGGGATTGTGGGAAATGGACACAAATATAAATAAATAATAAAACTAAAGAGCCTGGTACCCGGCCGGGGGAATCAAACCCAGACCCTTCTGATCTACTCACTGCTCCACCCTCACGTATATCATGTATTTAATATCTCACCTGTTAGCAGTGGGCGGGGCTTAAACACCTGAACCTCATACACTGGTGGGTGTCTGATAGTGGGCGGGGCTTCTGCACTGATAGTGGGCGTGGCTCAAACACCTGAACCTCATACACTGGTGGGTGTCTGATAGTGGGCGGGGCTTCTGTACTGATAGTGGGCGGAGCTTAAAAACCTGAACCTCATACACTGGTGGGTGTCCACATACTTTTGGTGACGTCGTTTATTTAAATATAGTATTTTATATAACGGAGGAGATATGGACACGGTTAGCTTAGCAATGATTAGCATGTCTGATAGTGGGCGGGGCTTCTGCACTGATAGTGTATGTGTATACAGGACACCTGCTACTGACCAATCACATCATCACATGAACAGGAAGCGCTCACGTTCACTTCCACCACAACCCGACACGCTCCTGATTTAAGTGCAAGATGGACCAAGATGGCGGCGCGCACGGACTCGGCGGCACAGCGCTCTCACTCTCGGTGTTCTTTGTTGTTGTTTTTGTACGTGTTATGTCTCGTTCTTCCTACTTCCTGTGGGGTGAGAAACACATACAGCCGGCACCGTCTCCTAAACACAGGAGTTCTGGGTGAACGGAGCGTCACGGCGGAGTTTTCGTACTCGCGTGATACACCGGCGGACACGGCGAGGAGTCCGGGCTCACCCTGGATCACCATCCCCGCGGGGGGGGAGGCGAAGGCGGGGCGAAGGGAGAGGGAACAAAAGCGCGGCTGCGGGGCTGGTGCACTAGCGAGGCTACGAGAGCATCCGCGTAAACCATCGCTCCCGAGCATTTTTCTATCCAACGCGAGATCACTCGCCAACACGACGGATGAACTGAACTTCAGGTGGCAGCAGAGGACACGGCCAGGGAGAGCTGCATCCTGCTCATCACTGAAACATGGCTGCACCCATCCATCCATCCATCCATCCCGGACTCGGCTAGTGAGCTAGCGGACCGCTCAGCACAGCGTCAGGACAGGTACGGCGACTCCGGTAAGAAAACAGTAGGGGGGGGGGGGGATCTCTGTGTGTACATTCATAACACCTGGTGTACAAACACAGTAATGGTTACCAGTCAGTTGTTGACTGTTGAATGCAGACCATTTTACCTAGCTAGGGAGTTTACTGTGGTTATGTTAACTGCTGTATACACTCCTCCGGATGCTAATGCTAACTCGGCGCTGGGGCTTTTGTATGATAGCATTAGCCAACAACAAAGCCTGTATCCTGACGCTGTGCATATTACTGTGGGGGACTTTAATCACGTGGATCTAAAAGCAGTGCTCCTCAAATTCCAGCAGCATGTAAAGTGTGCTACCAGAGGAGCTAATACACTGGACAAGGTTTACACAAACATCAAGACCGGTTACAGGGCTGGACCACTACCACACCTGGGCCAGGCCAGTCTGACCATTTGTCCCCGCTTTTAATCCCAGCTTACACCCCCCCTCAGGAAAAGTGCTAATATCACAACCAGAACTGTTCAAATCTGGCCTGATGGAGCCTCTCAGCAGCTGCAGGACGGCTTTAGCGGTACACGTTGGGACGTTTTTGAAGACCAGGACTCAGATGTGTTTACGGACGCTGTTTTGTGCTACATAATAAACTGCACGGACATGGTCACGGTGGACAAACAGATCCGAGTCTAATCAAATCCCAACCAGAAGCCCTGGATGACCAGAGAGGTCCAACTGCTTCTTAAAGAGAGGAACATCACGTTCAGATCCGGCGACGGGGCTCTGTACAGTTCAGCACGAGCTAACCTGCAGAGAGGCGTCAGAAAGGTAAAGGCTGACCACAGAAGGAAGATGGACGACCACCTGGAAAGTAACAACGACAGGCAGGTCTGGCAGGCAGTAAGTACAGCACCTCACAAACTTCAAGAGCAGCCGTGGGACGACTGAGGGCGACGCTACGCTGGCAGACGAGGTGAACCTCTCTTTAGTGCACGCTTCGAAGAGGAGCCGCAGGAAACGGCTATATCGCACCCGGCGGTCAGCAGTAACACCAATCTGACCTTCACCGTGGATGAGTGGGCGGTGAGGCGCACGCCGGAGTCCATAAACCCAAAGAAGGCAGCAGGTCCTGATGGTGTCTCCGGACGTGTGCTGAAGGAATGTGCAGATCAACTCGCCGGGATCTTTACGAGGATCTTCAGCGGGTCACTTTCCATGTCAGCTATTCCATCCTGTCCAAAAACCTTCACCTATCATCAGCCTCAACGACGACCGGCCAGCTGCTCTTACTCCGGTGGTGATGAAGTGCTTCGAGAAACTGGTTAGGAATCACATCCTGTCATTCCTTCCTTCCACCTTCAATCCAAACCAGTTCACATACAGGGCTGGCAGGTGTACGGAGGACGCAGTAGCCACTGCCCTCTATATAACACTAAACCCCCTGGAGCAGCAGGGAACCCACGCCCGGCTCCTCTGTGTGGATTACAGCTCGGCCTTTAACACCATCATCCCCCACAGACTGATGTGCAAACTGCTGGATCTGGGTTTGCCCTATCACACCTGCCTATGGATCAAAGACTTCCTGACGGAGCGCAGACAGTGTTAGAGTGAGACCCGACACCTCTACGTCCATCAGCCTCGGCACAGACTCTCCTCAGGGCTGTGTGCTGAGCCCCCTGCTCTACACCCTGTATACTTACACCTGCACCACCGCTCACACCAGCAACACCATCATCAAATGTGCCGACGACACCACCATGTACGGCTTATCTTATCTCAGGAGACCATGAGACCGCCTACGTGGAGCGAAGTGGAGCAGTTGTCGTTGTTGTGTGAGGACAACGATCTGCTTCTGACCACGGCAAAGACAAAACAGCTGGTCATTGATCGATTTTAGGAACGTGAGGACGGTCGGTCGACCCATAACCATCAATAGGGTCTGTGTGGAAAGGGTCACATACTTTCGCTTCCTGTGCATTAATATGGAGGAGGACCTAACCTGGGGCGTGAACATCACAGAACTGATGAAGAAGGCACAGCAGAGACTCGACTTCCTGACGCACTCAGGAGAAATAACATGGATCGGAGACTGCTGGTGTCCTTCTACCGTTCCACCATAGAGAGCGTCCTCACTCACGGCCTCTCTGTGTGTGTGTGTGTGTGTGTGTGTGTGTGGTTCTCCAGCTGCACCACAGAACACAAGAAGGACCTACAGAGGGTCGTGAGGTCTGCAGAAAAAATCATCAGGTGCTCCCTACACACCCTGGAGGACCTGCACGGGTCTCGTTGCCTTCAGAGAGCTCACACAATCGTTATGGACGAGTCTCACCCCGGCCACCATCTGTTTCAGGTGTTACCGTCAGGCGGACGGTGCAGGACTATTAATACTAACCGGCTCAGAAACAGCTTCTACCCCACCGCCGTACCAACCCCAAATATTTCCTTATAAGGTGATTTAAAACACACGGAGCTGTGCAGTTCTCCACCAACCTGCTACCAAACAGAAAGTGATTATTTCTATTGTTTCTATTGTTATACCTGCTATAATGACAATAAAGATATTCTGATATTCTGATTTTAAGGTGGAACCTCTCAACATGATTTAAGGTGGAACCCCTCATCATGATTTAAGGTGGAACCCCTCAACACTACAGCGTCCCGTCTAAACTGGTCCAGACCTCCTGCTGCTCTCAGGAGCCACACTGGACCTGAAGTTCTCCTGAACCTCCTCCAGCTCCTCACACACCAGGTGAGAAGTGGAACCTCACACACACCACAGCGCAGGTGGAACCGGACGCGTCTCAGACCGGATCAGAACCGGTTCGGACCGGATCTGAGGGTGAGAATCGACGTCACTGCGGCACGTCCAGCTACAGCGAGATCTTCATCCATCTCACCACCTGATCTCCTGAGTAACATGGAGCAGAGTGGAGGAGGAACCGGAGGAGCACTGATGGAGGGGAACGTGTGTGTGTGTGTGTGTGTGTGTGTGTGTGTGAGAGCACTCAGCGGCGCCTCTGCTGGAACCGTGAGGAACTGCACGTCTCACACACACGTCCTGCTGCTGGTGCTGCTGGTTCAGCTGTGATGGATCAGGCTGGGATGAGTGGGGATGAATAAACCAGCGTGTGGAGGAGCAGCAGGAGAACCTGGTTCCTCCTACAGCACAACGTTTCTGTACCTGTGGAGCTCTGAGGGTCTCCAGAACTCTGGATCAACTCTGTTCTGCTGCCACACTGAGCTTCATCTCCATCATTCATCCACTCACACCCACGCATTCACACTGAGCTTCATCTCCACCATTCATCCACTCACACCCACGCATTCACACTGAGCTTCATCTCCATCATTCATCCACTCACACCCACGCATTCACACTGAGCTTCATCTCCATCGTTCATCCACTCACACCCACGCATTCACACTGAGCTTCATCTCCATCATTCATCCACCCACACCCACGCATTCACACTGAGCTTCATCTCCATCGTTCATCCACTCACACCCACGCATTCACACTGAGCTTCATCTCCATCATTCATCTACTCACACCCACGCATTCACACTGAGCTTCATCTCCATCATTCATCCACCCACACCCACGCATTCACACTGAGCTTCATCTCCATCATTCATCCACTCACACCCACGCATTCACACTGAGCTTCATCTCCATCGTTCATCCACTCACACCCACGCATTCACACTGAGCTTCATCTCCATCATTCATCCACCCACACCCACGCATTCACACTGAGCTTCATCTCCATCGTTCATCCACTCACACCCACGCATTCACACTGAGCTTCATCTCCATCATTCATCCACTCACACCCACGCATTCACACTGAGCTTCATCTCCATCATTCATCCACCCACACCCACGCATTCACACTGAGCTTCATCTCCATCATCATTAATCCACTCACACCCACGCATTCACACTGAGCTTCATCTCCATCATTCATCCACCCACACCCACGCATTCACACTGAGCTTCATCTCCATCATCATTAATCCACTCACACCCACGCATTCACACTGAGCTTCATCTCCATCATTCATCCACTCACACCCACGCATTCACACTGAGCTTCATCTCCATCATTCATCCACCCACACCCACGCATTCACACTGAGCTTCATCTCCATCGTTCATCCACTCACACCCACGCATTCACACTGAGCTTCATCTCCATCATTCATCCACTCACACCCACGCATTCACACTGAGCTTCATCTCCATCATTCATCCACTCACACCCACGCATTCACACTGAGCTTCATCTCCATCATTCATCCACCCACACCCACGAATTCACACTGAGCTTCATCTCCATCATTCATCCACTCACACCCACGCATTCACACTGAGCTTCATCTCCATCGTTCATCCACTCACACCCACGCATTCACACTGAGCTTCACCTCCATCATTCATCCACCCACACCCACGCATTCACACTGAGCTTCATCTCCATCATTCATCCACCCACACCCACGCATTCACACTGAGCTTCATCTCCATCGTTCATCCACCCACACCCACGCATTCACACTGAGCTTCATCTCCATCGTTCATCCACCCACACCCACGCATTCACACTGAGCTTCATCTCCATCATTCATCCACCCACACCCACGCATTCACACTGAGCTTCATCTCCATCATTCACTCACCCACACCCACGCATTCACACTGAGCTTCATCTCCATCGTTCATCCACTCACACCCACGCATTCACACTGAGCTTCATCTCCATCGTTCATCCACCCACACCCACGCATTCACACTGAGCTTCATCTCCATCATTCATCCACTCACACCCACGCATTCACACTGAGCTTCATCTCCACCATTCATCCACCCACACCCACGCATTCACACTGAGCTTCATCTCCATCGTTCATCCACTCACACCCACGCATTCACACTGAGCTTCATCTCCATCGTTCATCCACCCACACCCACGCATTCACACTGAGCTTCATCTCCATCGTTCATCCACTCACACCCACGCATTCACACTGAGCTTCATCTCCATCGTTCATCCACCCACACCCACGCATTCACACTGAGCTTCATCTCCATCGTTCATCCACTCACACCCACGCATTCACACTGAGCTTCATCTCCACCATTCATCCACCCACACCCACGCATTCACACTGAGCTTCATCTCCATCATTCATCCACTCACACCCACGCATTCACACTGAGCTTCATCTCCATCGTTCATCCACCCACACCCACGCATTCACACTGAGCTTCATCTCCATCATTCATCCACTCACACCCACGCATTCACACCGAGCTTCATCTCCATCATTCATCCACTCACACCCACGCATTCACACTGAGCTTCATCTCCATCACTCATCCACTCACACCCACGCATTCACACTGAGCTTCATCTCCACCGTTCATCCACTCACACCCACGCATTCACACTGAGCTTCATCTCCACCGTTCATCCACTCACACCCACGCATTCACACTGAGCTTCATCTCCATCACTCATCCACCCACACCCACGCATTCACACTGAGCTTCATCTCCATCGTTCATCCACTCACACCCACGCATTCACACTGAGCTTCATCTCCATCGTTCATCCACCCACACCCACGCATTCACACTGAGCTTCATCTCCATCGTTCATCCACTCACACCCACGCATTCACACTGAGCTTCATCTCCATCGTTCATCCACCCACACCCACGCATTCACACTGAGCTTCATCTCCATCGTTCATCCACTCACACCCACGCATTCACACTGAGCTTCATCTCCACCATTCATCCACCCACACCCACGCATTCACACTGAGCTTCATCTCCATCATTCATCCACCCACACCCACGAATTCACACTGAGCTTCATCTCCATCATTCATCCACCCACACCCACGCATTCACACTGAGCTTCATCTCCATCGTTCATCCACTCACACCCACGCATTCACACTGAGCTTCATCTCCATCATTCATCCACCCACACCCACGCATTCACACTGAGCTTCATCTCCATCGTTCATCCACCCACACCCACGCATTCACACTGAGCTTCATCTCCATCGTTCATCCACTCACACCCACGCATTCACACTGAGCTTCATCTCCATCATTCATCCACCCACACCCACGCATTCACACTGAGCTTCATCTCCATCATTCATCCACCCACACCCACGCATTCACACTGAGCTTCATCTCCATCGTTCATCCACTCACACCCACGCATTCACACTGAGCTTCATCTCCATCGTTCATCCACCCACACCCACGCATTCACACTGAGCTTCATCTCCATCGTTCATCCACTCACACCCACGCATTCACACTGAGCTTCATCTCCACCGTTCATCCACTCACACCCACGCATTCACACTGAGCTTCATCTCCACCGTTCATCCACTCACACCCACGCATTCACACTGAGCTTCATCTCCATCACTCATCCACCCACACCCACGCATTCACACTGAGCTTCATCTCCATCGTTCATCCACTCACACCCACGCATTCACACTGAGCTTCATCTCCATCGTTCATCCACCCACACCCACGCATTCACACTGAGCTTCATCTCCATCGTTCATCCACTCACACCCACGCATTCACACTGAGCTTCATCTCCATCGTTCATCCACCCACACCCACGCATTCACACTGAGCTTCATCTCCATCGTTCATCCACTCACACCCACGCATTCACACTGAGCTTCATCTCCACCATTCATCCACCCACACCCACGCATTCACACTGAGCTTCATCTCCATCATTCATCCACCCACACCCACGAATTCACACTGAGCTTCATCTCCATCATTCATCCACCCACACCCACGCATTCACACTGAGCTTCATCTCCATCGTTCATCCACTCACACCCACGCATTCACACTGAGCTTCATCTCCATCGTTCATCCACCCACACCCACGCATTCACACTGAGCTTCATCTCCATCGTTCATCCACCCACACCCACGCATTCACACTGAGCTTCATCTCCATCGTTCATCCACTCACACCCACGCATTCACACTGAGCTTCATCTCCATCATTCATCCACCCACACCCACGCATTCACACTGAGCTTCATCTCCATCGTTCATCCACTCACACCCACGCATTCACACTGAGCTTCATCTCCATCGTTCATCCACCCACACCCACGCATTCACACTGAGCTTCATCTCCATCGTTCATCCACTCACACCCACGCATTCACACTGAGCTTCATCTCCACCATTCATCCACCCACACCCACGCATTCACACTGAGCTTCATCTCCATCATTCATCCACCCACACCCACGAATTCACACTGAGCTTCATCTCCATCATTCATCCACTCACACCCACGCATTCACACTGAGCTTCATCTCCATCGTTCATCCACCCACACCCACGCATTCACACTGAGCTTCATCTCCATCATTCATCCACCCACACCCACGCATTCACACTGAGCTTCATCTCCATCATTCATCCACTCACACCCACGCATTCACACTGAGCTTCATCTGCATCATTCATCCACCCACATACAGATGTGGATTTAACTCCTCCCTCAATACAGGTGTGTTTAACTCCACCCTCAATACAGGTGTGTTTAACTCCACCCTCAATACAGGTGTGTTTAACTCCACCCTCAATACAGGTGTGTTTAACTCCTCCCTCAATACAGGTGTGTTTAACTCCACCCTCAATACAGGTGTGTTTAACTCCACCCTCAATACAGGTGTGTTTAACTCCTCCCTCAATACAGGTGTGTTTAACTCCACCCTCAATACAGGTGTGTTTAACTCCTCCCTCAATACAGGTGTGTTTAACTCCACCCTCAATACAGGTGTGTTTAACTCCACCCTCAATACAGGTGTGTTTAACTCCTCCCTCAATACAGGTGTGTTTAACTCCACCCTCAATACAGGTGTGTTTAACTCCACCCTCAATACAGGTGTGTTTAACTCCACCCTCAATACAGGTGTGTTTAACTCCTCCCTCAATACAGGTGTGTTTAACTGCACCCTCAATACAGGTGTGTTTAACTCCTCCCTCAATACAGGTGTGTTTAACTCCACCCTCAATACAGGTGTGTTTAACTCCACCCTCAATACAGGTGTGTTTAACTCCTCCCTCAATACAGGTGTGTTTAACTCCACCCTCAATACAGGTGTGAGTTTCACCTGTTTTTGGTGGAAAATAAAAGATGAATTTGGGCGTGTCACTTTCTCGCCCCCCCACCGTTCCAGCAGGAGAGAGTTTCACCTCAGGACTGATCTCATTACCCACAATCCCACTCTGATCCCCCCTCACCCCCCGACTCGCCCTCGTCTTTATTCTACATGATAAAGTTCTTATGATTATTGTGATGGTTCTGGATCATGTGACTGTTACAGAGAAGGGCGTGAGGTTAAATCCCATCAGGCTGATGGAGGTTCCTTCTCTTTTAGCTCTACAAACTAAACTGGTGTTGAAGCTTCAGACTGGAGTTTGTACATGTTGATGGTGAAGTGGTGTCCACATATTTGTGGTGTTAGTGAGAGAAAGTGTTAGTGAGAGGTGTAGAAATAAATCTGAAGGTTAATAGATGTAGAAATGTGTTGAGGATTAGAAGATGTGAATGTGAGAACAGAGACGTTGTTCTGGATTCAGCACTTTTACCTTCAGTCTGGTTGAAGCGCTGCATCAGTGTAGTGACATCAACTTTGAAGACCTCTTCAGAACCCTGTAGAACCTGAGTCTGTGTGTTCCAGTAATCTGAACCCTCATTCTTGTCTATCCACTCTGTTTTTGGGATCATCTTCTTCATGTTGCTGTCGTAGTACACAAACTGGCCTCCATCCATCATACCAACAATAGTGAATTCTGGGAAATTAATTCCTCTGGCTCCAGTGTAGAAGTACTGTAGTGAGTGAGTTCCTGTAAAACATTACAATTTTTTTATTAACACAAATCCAACAAAAGTAAAAATATTTTCAGTTGTTTGTAGTCAGACATGTTTGATTAATATCAGATAATTAAATGTAATTAAAATCAGATCAGAATTCAGTTGAATGATGCGCTGGTGAATCGAAGCCCCGCCCCCTTTATTACAGTCAGTGATTGAACCTCTCAGCGTCTCCATGATCATCAGTATCAGGTAGAAGCGACTCTTCATATCAGAGTTAGAGAGGAAACTGATCCGGAATCATTCATCTGATTCATCTAATACAGGAGCAGTCAGAGAGCAGCTTGTTTGTTTATATTTAGCGTAAAATATAAACAGGTCATTTTCACCTCATCGTGCAGTTTGCTGCTGTAGCCTAGCAGTTAAGGTACTGGACTAGTAAGCAGAAGGTTGCTGGTTTAAACCCCATCACTGCCAGGTTGTCACTGTTGGGCCCTTGAGCAAGGCCCTTAACCCTCAGTCACTTAGATTGTATACTGTCAGTCGCTTTGGATAAAAGCATCTACCAAATGCTGAAAATGTAAATGTAATGTAAATGTTTTAAACCTTTTGTATTTCAATTCCTTCGACACACCTCACAATACACCTGATCCAGCTCCTGTATAACCAAAAGTATGTGGACACCCAACCGTGAGTTGTTAGACACAATGAAACTGCAAAGCTTCAGATTGTTTTTCTGCTCTCAACACACCTGAGGTGAGAAACATCTGAAGCTCTGCAAGTTCATTGTGTAAAACATTCATGACCATAAATATTGGGACAGAACAATAAATGCTGACATACCACTCCAAAAACTATAACATTTGGAATTTGGAGTGTGTCTATGAGGATTTGTGCCTACTCAATAAAACAAGCATATGTGAGGTCAGGCACTGATGTTGAACGAGGCCTGGCTCACAATCAACATTCCAATTCATCCCAAAAGTGCTCAGTGGGGTTGAAATCAGGACTGAAGTTCCTCCACACCAAGATCATTAAAACAAGACACGCCATGCTGGAACAGGTGAGGGCCTTCCCCAAACTGTTGTTTATACTTTTTAGCAATGGGTGTGGCTGAAACAACAGCGCTCATTATATAGAAGAGGTGTCCACATACTTTTGGACCAATCAGAATGCAGGATTCGGGCTGCATCACCAGTTGTGGAGGAGAACTGAAATGTGCAGGTTGGTACAGAAAGTGAAAGTAGCAGATGATGGAGGAAAGAGCTTCAGATAGTCAATGACTGAAAGTTTCTCATCAGATGGACTGAACTGAGCGACACTTTGAGGATTCTGATGTTTTTCTCTGCTTTCAGCTCCAGTGTAGGAGAAGCTCCAGAAGCTCTGAAAGCTCCTCCATCTCACCACCCCTGATCTTCTGTACAGCTGGATGAAGCTGGAGGATCTGCACTAACGTTATGAACCAGGGCTGGATGATGTGAGGAGATAAAGCTTCTGATTATAGAAATGTGGAGAGATTTATCTACAGCGCTTATATCAGCGCTAACGCTATACAGTTAGCTTGTTGGAGCTTCTGTTCCTAAATCAGGGGGTTCTGAGTGAACTGGACCCACCGTGACCCTGACCAGGATAAAGTGTGTGATGAATATGGAGAAAACATGGAGCTACGTTATATAAATAATCTACATCATCAGTGAGCAGGAAGTTTCTCCTCCATCAGGTTACAGACGAGACCTGATCTCTGATTATTAATATTATTATTTTATTTACAGTATAAAAGTCTTAAATTCTCACAACTGAACTCAGACTGTTGGTTTAATGTTGCTGTTTTACTCTGATTATTATTTATTTATTTATTTATTATTAAGTCGTAGCTCCCCTGCATGTAGAGAATAAATAATTTAAAAATGATATTATTATAAATGAAAGAAATCTGAATATTACATTATTTATTGAACATTCACTGATAACTAATCCACCTGCTGCAGGCAGATTCTCCTCCATCAGCTTTCTAAATATTAAATAATCATTTCTTACACATTTATTTAAATCTGTGATTATTTTCACTTCATGACTTTTAATTTTAGTTTCCTGAGTAAATAAAGTTTTATTCAGGCTGTTGGTTTAATGTTGGTGTTTATTGTGACGTTTTTATTTACTAGTTTATTATTTATTGTAAATGAATCTCTGCACCTCCCGTACCTACAGATTTTATTCTAATAATTATTAATAATAATAAAGTGGATTTAGATCACGTGTTAGCAGAATTTTTATCATTTTATTCTATTTATTTATTATTATATTAGAATAAACCCAAACATCCAGCTGTAAATAATCAGCAGCTATAAAGATCATCATCAGTGAGCAGGTAGATTCTCCTCCATCAGCTCAGAAATGAAACTAAATCTGTGTGTTTGTGCTTATTTCTGGTTTATAATAATATTTTGTACTTTTATAACAAATTAAAGTCAGTTTTAATCTGACATGGTAAAATTTACTCTCTTTTATTGTGATATTTTATTACGTGTGGAAATAGAACATCACAGCCCCGTCTCTAAAGAACGAATTCTAAATGTAAAATAACTAAAAGTTTTATTTAGATGTTATTTTATCACTTTATAATATTATTATTAATGTGGAATAAAATAAAAGTGAATATTACAGGTAGAAACTAAACATGTAGCTGTAAATAATCGTAAATAACGTCACCAGTGAGCAGGTAGATTCTCCTCCATCAGGTTACTGCTGTATTACTGTCTGTTTACCTTTATTATTATTACTGGTTTATAATAAAATACTTTTTAATGTTTCGCTTTAATGACCTGTTGTGCTTCTTTAACAAAATAAAGCCAGTATAATCAGGCTGTTATTATAATGTTGATATTTTATTGTGATTATATGCTGAATATGTACATTACAGCTTTTATCTCTAGATGTGGATGTTAATGCAGCACTTTTAATATTATAATCAATAATAAATAAAATAATTGTGAATATTACAGATATAAACCCAAACATGTAGCTGTAAATAATCAGCAGCTATAAAGATCATCAGCAGTGAGCAGGTAGATTCTCCTCCATCAGCTCAGAAATGAAACTAAATCTGTGTTTGTGCTTATTTCTGGTTCAAATTGGTTAATTTTAGTGAATTCATGATGGAAATAAATCCGGTTAATTTTATTAAACTGATCATTTAATATCTAAAACAGAAATAAAAACCTTCTATTATATTAAAGATCAGCAACAGATCAGAGTTTATGTTTCATCTCTCAGTAAAAAGGTTCGAACCTCTTACATCACATTTATTATATAAAACAAACTTTATATTTTTATTTAGCCTGAAATATTTTGAACATTAGTGATAAAAATAAGTAACTTTAATAATAAATAATTGAGAGAATTAAGGCTTTATTAGTAATCTGGTCCCTGTAACAGATTAATATTCTGCTCCTCATATTCCAGATTATTTTCATTTTTATATCAGCTTTGCTTCAATAATCACATTTACAATAAAAATAAAATATAAATATTATCCAGCACAGAAACATTAACACCACAACACCAGTCAGGAGCCCAACATTCATACTGGTGCCCCAGTAAAGCTCATAAAATTATATTCCAGCATCACCAGCAATAATAAAGTCATTATTATTATTATTATTATTATTATTATATTGTTATTATATTGTTAAAGATGAACATCCAGATTTATTTTATAATAAGAGAAAATAATCTGTAATGCTCCATAAAAGCTTCTTTTAGCATTAAAATAAAAACATATACTGTAATGAAAACTGTACCAGTGACGTCACTGTGTCTGTATGACATATTTGGGGGATTTTTGCTCCCCTGCAGGAGCTCTATAATCATACACGATGACGTCACTGGTCCAGTGTTTTACTGCTGATTAATAATATTTAAATCTGTTTAATCTGTTTCTGCTTTAACCTTCATAACTTCACATCATTCAACATTTAACATTTATTTATTTATTTAATTAATAGTTTAAATGTTTTTACTCATGAACGTTTAGGCTAAAGTTTACACACCCCTGATTCATTCTGTGTGAATAAAAGTGAACATATTTACTACATTTTACTCACAATTACTCTTTATTTACTGCATTTAATATATTAAAAATAAAACATGAAAATAAAATGTTTTAACCTTCACACATTTAATGTTTTCTTTTCAAAGTGTTAAATTGAGTAAATAAAGAAAAATGGTAAGTAAAATATTTGTAATAGTAAATAATAGTAAAATAAAAGTAAAATGTTTGTAGTTCTGTGTAATAAATGTTTTCACTGTAATGTTTCATCTACAGTCAGAATCTTTAATAATAAATAAACTATATTAATAATAACATATAAACTCACCTGCTGAAACAGCAGCAAACCCACAGCTGAGTAGAAGCAGAACTCTCATGATAAACGCGTCCATTTCTCCGGAACCAGAGTAAATAATAATAATAATAATATAAAATATTAAATTTTTATTGTGATTATAAACTGAATCCAGTCAGGAGAGAAACACCAACTACACTGAACACACCGCTCACGCGCACAAGCGTATTTAAGGCGGGAAGGATGTGTATATTCAGGATCTGACCAATCAGAATGAAGCCCGTCAGAGTTTTGATCAATCAGAATTCAGGATCTCGGCGCGTCATCGGTTGCTGAGGTAAAATAAAAGCTGCAGGTTGATGTTGAGGCTGAAAACTGAACAAAAACGATTCAATTATTCGATTCAAATCTGTTTTACAGAAACGCAGCTGAATACGAGAGTTTGTGAACTTCTTACCAAATTACCCATTTAGTGATTTTTCAAGTAAAAAGAAGTAAACAAAAAGTCTGCAGCAAACTAGTTTAATATTTATTATTT
Organism: Trichomycterus rosablanca; assembly: GCF_030014385.1. Taxonomy (NCBI): domain Eukaryota; kingdom Metazoa; phylum Chordata; class Actinopteri; order Siluriformes; family Trichomycteridae; genus Trichomycterus; species Trichomycterus rosablanca. Next base: position 22,415,220 of record NC_086008.1, on the reverse strand, counting down.
TATCCTAATGCTAATACATATTTATTCTAGATTCCATGAATAAAATTGAATAATAATTAGATTTACAGCATTTACTTTCATCCTAAGCGACTTACATCATTGTGACAGTAAATTGTCTAAGCAATTAAGCATTAAGGGCCTTGCTCTGGTGGGGCTTGAACCAGTGACCTTTTGATTACTAGTCCAGCACCTTAACCACTAGGCTACAACTGTTCTATGTTCTCTTGGCAATTAGTGTGATTGTAATTTTAAAGACCTTCCTAATGTTTGTAGCAGCTAATTAAGACCCAGAATAGCAGACTAGCATTGAATCAAAGTTAAATTGTGGTTAAATTTGTTGCTTTTTGGTTGATGATGAAAAGTCAACATGAAATCAACATCAGCTGATGAATAAAAAACTAGCTGGAAATTAAAATTAGAATTAATAATAATAATATTAGAAGAACACTATTAAAACACTACTAATAACAACACAAACAGTAAAACAATACAAACATTTCTTAGAGACTCAAGTCCATGTCACATATTAATGAACACAGAATGAGCCAAGAAATCATCACCAACACTATTACACCTACTGATTCAGGCTGATTTAGCTATTTAAAAAGGTTCCAGTAATGTACTAGTTCTACTGGCAGCCAAACAAGCTCCAGAGCACACAACTCTACCACCACCATGCTTTACAGTAGGTATCTATAGCTTTCCTATAAACAAACTTCTGGTCATTTGGACGAATAATGTAATCTTTGTTTAATCTGACTACAGAAATATATTCCAGACTGTTTCTTCTCCGTCTATATTTTAAGGTGCTTGTTTTAGAAGTTTTAGCAGGAGGCTTATATTTACCCAGTAGCCTCTAAACCCCTGGCAGTTTAAAGCTTGCTTTACTGTGGACAGTGACCCTGCATATATACCAATAATTAATGTAATTTGTACCCAAAGACAATTGATAATTCAGATAATTCAGGACTTGGAGTTGCTTAGAAATGGTTTGAGATGTAATTCCTGATGTGTTACCTTCTATAATCTGAGTTCTGGGACCTGAAAATAACTTTTAACATACATAAAAATGTGTTGTTGATGTTGATGTCAATATTGTGACAGTAAAACGCCTTTTAAGAATAATAAATCTGTTAAAGCTGTTTGGTTTTGCTGTTAAGGAAAGTGTAATAAATGAAGTGTGGAGGATCAGATGAACACATGAAGGTAAATGTGCTGAATAGAGACGCTTCAGACCGACTCCTGTTAGTGATGGATACAGAATAGCAGTGGTGCTCAGACTGCGATGTTTAACATTTAGTATTATTAATCAGTGCCAGTGATGAACACAAGACCATCCTGCTTAATACCAAGTTTTATACCATCCAATACCAGAACAACAACAAAACCCATATCACCCAATACCATGACAAATAAGCTCCTGTTTTTCTTTGTCCCTAATCTGGTGACAAAGTAAAGATCACTAGACGGTCAACAGTGTCAGCCATATTCCAACAGCTTATAATTATAAAGAATATAAAAAATTATTAATCACTGTATATTACTTGTGTATGTAATGCATTATTATTATTATTATTATTATTATTATTAATAATCAATATTATTATATGATTTTTCAGACTGATTAGGTTTTCTGTTCAACACTTCAGTATGAAGGTTTAGGGTTAGGTTTAGGTTTAGGGAGGGTTTAAACTCTCTGGCTGTTTGGCATTTTATTGGTAAGCCAAGCCCAAACCTGTTTGTGTGCCAGCGTTGGGTGGAAAGTCCCAGCAGCTTCAGAAACACTTTCGCTTTGTTCAGATGGTAAACAATTCGTTTTATTGGTAAATCCAGAACTTCACTCCCACTGAAACTACACTCAGCTCAAAAACAGGATCCCTTCAGAATCTGATTCTGATTATAATTTATTTTGGTCAGATTAACCATCACAGCACTAAAGAATACAGCCAAATGTATCTGGACATCTTATTGTTACCTTGTTTGGCATCTGATTTTAAAACCATGAGTATTAATAAGAAAATGCTTTTCTTTAGAGTGTGACTGTGGGAATTTGTGCTCATTCATTTAAAATATTGTTTGTAAAGTCGAGCACTGATGTTGGATGAGAAGGTCTGTAGTCAAAATTTGATCCTTTAGATGTTTGGTTTAATTCAGGGCTCTGTGCAGCCCACTGTTCCTAAACACATTAATATTAATAATAATAAAGTAATAATAATAATAATAACAATAATAATCATAATAATAATAATGCTTAATAAAAATCTCAAACCAGCACACATTCTGAACTGGTCACGATGATCTTTAGCTGGTTAAGTTTGATCAAGCTGTTTAGAGCTGGTCTGGTCGTGCTGGCTATAATAAAACACAGATGAAGCTGGTAGTGTTAAATTTTCTAACAGTGATGTTACTTACATTGTTAATTAGCATTTAGCAAACCTGCTGTTCTGGGAAAAATAAACTGCTATTAAATAAATAAATAAAGTGATGATTAATAATGAGCATTTTATAGTATCAGTAATTAGATTTGTGGGGAGCTCTGGTGGTGCAGCAGTGAAATACGTTAACCCACCACCACAGAGTTCAAACTCTCTTCTCCGAGTCTCAGCGGTGCTACTGGTCGTGTCTGAGGGAGGGTGTGTCAGACAGGGTTCCTTCTCATTGAATCTGCACCAGTGACTTCAGTCTAAAGCTCTCTTTAGCCAGTGTGGGGGTGGAGCAAGCAACCAAGGAATTGTAATAGGGAACTAGAAATGACTAAACAGGGAAAAATTCTAATGATTAGATTTGGCAAAATATGTATTTCGCTGTAACATGGTGGTAAAGTGGGTGGCACTAAAAGAAGGGCCCGTCTGTGTGGTCCCACAGTACAAAGACATACAGTCAGGTAAACTGTGTGTGTATCTGCTCTGTTATGGACTGATGATCTGTCTGGGGTGATCTTTTTGCCGATTGAATCAGACCCACTGTGACCCTGACCAGGATGAAGCAGTGATTAAACAGACAGTGAATAAATAAATGAATGAATAAATAAATGAATGAATGTACTCCAGCTGGCACAATGACACTGCTTATATAGTAGGTGCTGCACTGCAGTATGGGTTCTGAGGTCCTGGGTTCGGTTCTTGCATTTAGTCCCTGGGTGCTTGGGTGTTTCTTTGCACTTCCCAAAAACTTGCCGAGGGTGGATTGGCTGCTCTAAATTGGAGTGAGTGAGGAAGTATGTGAGTGTGTGTTACCCTGTAATGGATTAGTACCCTGTCCTGACCAGAAAAATTGGCATTTCTCAATAAAATAATATGAATCTATTTTCTATTTCAGTACATGTGATACATTTAGCAGATAAACTGAAGGATTCAGAATAAACTGTAATAATAAAGAACCAATCAGATCAAACCTTCATTCAGGATCCACAAAGATTCATTTAGACACAAACTTAGCATGTAGCTTCTTATTTACATAAAATACAGATCAGTATTACAGTAATATTAAATGATGAGCTGATGAGGTGTGGATCAGATGTTCTGTTATTAAAGTTCTTCAGGAGAATAAAGGTTCTTTTTGATGGTTCTGATTGCTGGTGTAAAAAGTGAAATAAAAACATAAAGCTTGAATAATCAGATCAGCACATGAAGAGTCTGTGGAAAGTCCATCCATTTCCAGGAACACAGAAGGACTTTAGATTAGTTCTGATGGTGAAGCAGCTTCTTCTGCTGGAACATCTCAGTACTGCACTCACACTCAGCACTGAACCTTCTGGAAGTTCTGATCATCTACAAGAACTTTAATGAACATTTCTATCAGGAGCTGATTTTACTCTGAGGAGAAACATGTTCAGTGTCTCTCAGGTAAAACCAGACTTGTTGACCTGCTGGGTAAAAGTGGAGCAGGAGGAACTGACCCTGATTCTGGGATCTGAAAAGCACAACTATAAAGATCTAGAGGAGACTCATTTCATATGAGGAAAGTGAAATAGGACAGAGCCCATCTAGCATGGTGGAGAAGCTACAAAACTGTTGGAGTAGAAATAGGACACAGCCACTGAAATGAGAATATCTGTAATAAGACACAGCCACTCAGGTGAGGTTTTTGTAATAAAAAGGACATAATTAGTGACTGGATAAATAAATAAATAAATTAAATAGGAGGCACTGTGTAGGATGTAGATCTCTAATAAAAAAAAGTTGAATTAGGAATCACCAGGTAAAATACCATTAAAATAAGTTGGGATATCCAGTTAAAACAGAATAAAGTTTATATAGACGTCAGCTGAATGAAGCTGCTGACCAATCAGAATCCAGGATGACAGTTTTTCTACCAATCAGAATTCAGGCAATCGGCGCGTCACCGGTTGCTGTGGTAAAATACAGACTGCAGGTTGAGTGTGGAGACCGAGCTGTGCATTAATTTATTCTTTTAATTCTTAAACATTTTACATGAATTTAACTTTCATTATTTATTTAGGGCAGCAATGTGGGACATCTGGGAGCTATATGAACCCAAAGTCACGCTAGCATTGATAAATCTGTTTTGGAAAATTATAACTTAAAGACTTTAATAATCTTTAAACTCATGAAATCCTGGAACTTCATTATAATAAAAACAATAATCATAAATTACATCAGTGTTTCAATATTTCCATCTTAATCCTGCATGGCTGAAAAGAAAAACAAATGTGCAGATTCTTCAAATTTAACACAATAAACATAAACATGAATTTCCTGAACATAAGCTTTATTTAATAAGATATTTAAGCAGATTAATGTGTATGTGTATTTTAATAAATATGGTTATATAATAAACTTCTAATTTAATAAGTTTAAAAAATAGGTAAACTAGATCTATCTATCTAATAATAAGAAGACAGAGTGACATTACACTTGTATTTGTTGACACTTCTGATTATTAAAATCACATCAAATTATCCATCTTTTATCATAACACACACAACCGTCCTTGTGGTACCATCAGTCTATATTAGTTAGTTTGTGAGACTTTCAGATACATAAACATGTAATTATATTGTATGTTCTGGATATTTTGAATGCAAAGCTAATTCATTCAGCCTGTTTTGTAGTGCAAGGCTACTGAAATGACAAATGTTTCTGTCAACTAGGTTGTAAGGCCACAAAAAACTGCTTAAAGCCCACAAAAGCCTCCATCAGGTCCTAAATATAAAATACATTTCTGTTTTTACACCGTGTGCCATAATTTGTTTCAAAGCTTTTGATTTAGCTCTAAAACATGAGAGAGTGAGTGTTGTCATGCAAAACAGCAAAACAGCCCTACCACCACCATGCTTAACAGTAAGTACAGTGTTGTTGGGTTTTTTATACCATTAAAACTCTTACCACCCTACACATCCCCTCCATTGCCCCACAACCAGTTTTGCTTCCTATACATAATTCTGAACATGTAACACCATTTGATTTAATGTAAGAACTAAATGAATGATTGATGTTTTGCTATTACAGTAAAAGTCTTAAATAAAAACTGTTTGGTCTTGGTGATGAAAAAAGTGAAATGAATGAAGTGTGGAGGATCAGATGAACACATGAAGGTAAATGTGCTGAATAGAGAAGCTTCAGACCCACTCCTGTTTGTGATGCAGAATAGCAGTGGTGTTTATTAACACTGTTTAAAATTTAATATCAGTAGGCAGTGCCAGTGTTATAGAAAAGGCCATGCAACTCTTAGACCAGGACTAAGATCTATACTATCCAATACCAATACAAGACACAAACTACCTAATACCAGTGTCAGACCAAAATTAATTTACCCCAACAGCAGGACAAGATCACGACACAAACCACCCAGACTCTCCTGCTCCTGCTAATGTGCTGATTATGAAACAGGGGATTATTTCTTGCTCGACAGTCTTTAACCCCTTGAGTGAAGCTCATTTGACTGTGGACAGTGTAACATATATTCCAGCTGGTTTTAATGAATGTTTTTGGTGGATCTGACCATCCAGACAAATCTTCTCTCAGTACATTACAGTATTTAACAATTTGGGTTTTTTATTCCCATTCCAGGCAATGAGACAAAAGTTCCATGTGTTTTAAATGTGTTCAACCATCGTTATTTATACAAACAGTGAAGCTCATAGTAGCTCAGCGTAGTCAAACTCAAAAAGAACCCCTGAAGTCCCAAAACTACCATAACATACATGTAAACACTTTATTGTGACCTTGTAAATAAAAAGTGAAAGAAGTTTACTGCAGTAATGGCTAGATCATGTGATGACCATGTGACAGCTTAAAGATTTAACAGATTAAAGATTATTGTGAAATAGCTCAATTATAAACTGTGATTCTCTGTGATTATTACACTACATATAGAACTTCAGTCAGACTGATTAGGTTTTCTGTTCCACACTTCAGTATAAAGGGTTAGGATTAGGGAGGGTTTAAACCCCAGAGGGCTGTTTGGCATTTTATTGGTAAGCCAAGCCCAAACCTGTTTGTGTGCCAGCGTTGGGTGGAAAGTCCCAGCAGCTTCACAAATGCTGCCACACTTTCGATTTGTTCCGATGGTAGACAATTCGTTTTGTTGGTAAATCCAGAACTTCACTGCCAACCACCAGTAAGAATTCTGTGCAGTACCATCACTGAAACTAATTTGTGTTCATTAACACTCATTAACTGCTGACTGCTGGTTTTAATTACAAGCCCATTTTCCAGAACAGCTGGAACATTTAGCAAAATACAATAAAAATAAGAATGTGTTTTGTTATTCTCTTGAACATTTATTTAACGTACAAAAGTACATCAGAAGTACAAAGAGAAAGACGTACATCAATTCTACCAAAAATGCCACTGAGTTCTTTGGGAGCAATAAAAAGGACCATCCAGAATCCAGACTTTTATAAGTGAAAGATGCAAACGGCAATGTCATGGTATAGGGATGCATCACTGCTTACAGTATGGGTGACTTGTGTGAAGGTACCACTGATGCGGAGGCATTTATTGGGATTTAAGAGAGACACGTGGTGCCATCAAGGCGACATCTTTTCCTGGGAAGTCCATAATTATTTTAACAAGGCAATGCCAGGCCTCATTCTGCATGTGTTACGGCAGCGTGGCTTCATAGACACTGAGTGCTCATGCTTGACTGGCCTGCCTGAAGTCTAGATCTGTCTCCTATTAAAATGTGTGGTGCATCATGAAGAGGAGAATCAGACGACGGCGAGCACGGACTGTTAAGCAGCTTGAATCTCAAATGAATAGGAACACTGATGGAATCAAATTCTAAACGTTTTTCTATTTACAAACTACAATGAAGGTGATCAGTGAAACATTGGAAATCTTTTATTTCTACTTTTATCAGTTAAATAAAGATTCAAGAGAATGAACACATGACACTTTCTTTTTTCTTTTTTTGCAGCTTACTAAACATCAAGATACACCATATAGCCAAAAGTATGTGGACACCTGACAGATCTTGTACACTTTATTTTAAAACCATGGGCATTAATATAGAGTCCTCCTACTTCTATAAGATTTTGGAGTGTATCCATGGGATTTTGCACACATTCAGTCAAATGATCATTTGTGAGGTCAGTGTTTAAATTCATTTCAAGAGTATTCAGTAGGCTGAGGTCAGGGCCCAGTGCAGGTCACGAGAGTTCCTCCATTCAAAACTGGTCAAACTAAACCACACGTTTATGGATTTCAGTTTCTAAACATCAGCTACACCAGTCATTTGAAAATAACAGACAAATTATTTATTGTTTAGTGAAGTTTATGACCTTATACTTTATTTTATCAGAATTCTTTTAACATTTAGTGTTTAATATATTTTATGCTTATAACTGAATAAAACTTGTGTTAACACAATAACACAATAAAGTGTTTATGACTATTATAAAAGAATCCACCTGCTGTCACACTGATTAGATTTTCTGTTCCACACTTCAGTATGAAGGTTTAGGTTTAGGGAGGGTTTAAACCTTCTGGCTGTTTGGCATTTTATTGGTAAGCCAAGCCCAAACCTGTTTGTGTGCCAGCGTTGGGTGGAAAGTCCCAGCAGCTTCAGAAACGCTTTCGCTTTGTTCAGATGGTAAACAATTAATTTTGTTGGTAAATCCAGAACTTCACTCCCACTGACACTACACTCAGCTCAAAAACAGGATTTGTAATTCAATAACATTCACCACACCGAAAATAAATAATATAATCAAAAGTATGTGAACACCAGACTTGTTGGACAGAATATTCCAGAACCATGGATGCATGGAACATAAAGTTGCTACCCTTTACGGCTTTAACAGTCTCCGTTCCTCTGGGAAGACCTGACAGACAGACAGACAGACACACACACGGGCGCCTGTTAGCTGTGTGTGTCCCACAGTGTGCTAATTTAAGAGGCCTATGAGAATTTACTCAGCAATATGGTTGTAATCACTACTGGCGGATTGGCTAATATAAATCGCCTTCAGGTTTGTATGGTGTGTGTGTGTGTGTGTGTGTGTGTGTGTGTGTGTGTGTTGCAAACATAGCATGTAGCTTCTTATTTACATAAAATAAAGATCAGTATTACAGTAAAAAGAAATGATGAGCTGATGAGGTGTGGATCAGATGTTCTGATATTAAAGTTCTTTGGGACAAGAAAGGTTTTTTTTCTGGAAGGTTCTGATAGTTTGCTGGTGTAGAAAGTGAAATAAAAACATAAAGCTTGAATATTTAGATCAGCACATGAAGAGTCAGAAAGTCCCTCCATTTCCAGGATCACAGAAAGACTTTCGGTTTGATCTGATGGTGAAGCAGCTTCTTCTGCTGGAACATCTCAGTACTGCACTCACACTCACCACTGAACCAGCGACTCTAGTCAATCTTTTATTAGATTTTTTATTTTAGATTAGATTAGATTAAATTAAATTTTATTGTCATTACACATGTACAAGTACAAGGCAACAAAATCCAGAAGTGCAATAAGCAGCAAGTGCAGGATATACAGTATCTAAGAGTCTGTATGTGTTTGTGAGTAGAATGTTTAAAAAAATAATTATTAATTAAAAAATGGTTCCACTTCATCATTCTGGGTGATTAAATGTATCTTGATGGTAAAAACAGTGTTGTTGAAGTGAAGAGCGAGTGTAGATAGTGTGATTGAGACACAGCCGGTTAAATAAGTATAACTGTATTAGGACGCCCGGTGAGGTCGGCAGCTCTGTAGTGGAACATTTAAATAAACTGAAGTGTAGATGAAGTGAAGATCAATAGTAGAAGTCAAATTTGATTATTAACGTGAAGATTAAGTAAATATTTTTAAATTCGGACTGTAAGGCCTGTTGACGCAAACAGCGCTCTAACGGTGAGATGAAGTGTATATGAAGTGCACTAGATGAAGTAAAGATCAATAATAGCTGTAAAGTTTGCTTATTTGCTTATAGATGAAGTAAATACAGCTGAATTTGGACTGTTATTTTATTTCACACTTCAAGAGATTTAACAGTCCACTCAGTGAGGTGAAGTGTATATGAAGTGCACTAGATGTGATGATGTAGTAAAAATAGTCGAATCGGGACGCGCCCGCTGACGTCAGCGACGATATAACGGTGTACTCGGTGATGTGAAGTGCACTTAGATGAAGTGTGGATGGATGGAGTGGTGATTTAGGACGGGACCGTGGATCTGTGCGTGGATTGTGAGGGAATGCAGGGCGGTCGGTGGTTCAGGTCGGTGGTTGTGGTGGTTGTTGCTGGATGAATTAATGAGGTGAGTTGATGAATCCCGACAGGTCGAACAGAAGGTGATTATGTGATTGTTATTATGCTAACATGCTAATGCTGAGAGAAACGAACTCTAGTTCACTTTAACACGATAAACTGAGCAACACGTGTTTCAGTCAACAGTAAACAAGCTTCAGTTCATATTATTACATTCTTATATAACTTTATTATTCATTTAACTAATATAGAAAACCACAAATATTCAGTTTAAACTAGTGTTAGCCTGCTCAGGTTATTTAGCTGTCAGATAAACATCACAGCTTATTCAGGAATATTGATTTATTTTTGATGCTTTGATATTTAAAAAACATGCTGTAAGTTTAACATTATTTAGAATAAATAACAGAACATGATTACATAATATTGTGTATATAAATGTGTTTAGGGTAGATATTATATCTACAGTTGCTGTATGTTTGTGGTTATAGTTATTAAGCTGACTTCAGTTGTTTGGTTTCCTGTAGATAAGCTGACTTCACCTAAACACACACACACACACACACACACACACACACACACACACACACACACACACACACACACACACACACACAGTTTTACCCCCTGTGGGTTTTACAGGGGAAGGTAAATGTATATACATTCATTTTAAAATAACTCAGGTTCTGGTCATTATTTATTAACATCTAAATATTATGAAGGATTCTGGAGCCGTTTGTCCTGTTTACATCCACGCTGCTCACAAACGAAAACATGGCAGATTCCCTCGCTAAATGGTCAGCACCTTAATGCACTACAGTACACAGTACAATGTGTGTAATATGTACATGGGAAGTGTTAGGTCAGGGGTTAGAACTGTAGGGCTGTTGATGGGAAGGTTATGGGTTCTTGACCCTTCTTGCTTCAGGGGTGCAGTGTAATGGCTGACTGACTCCAGCGCTCTGAATCCAGCTTCCAACCAGTCTGGAGACCTGAAGATAAGAATTTAATGGTACTGAACTTAATCCTGTAACCACTTGAGCCAAAATCAGCTTTGCTCTCTTTCTCATAGCATCAACTTTTGATCATTTTTGTTAGTTGTTTTTGTCTCTTTAAGAATTTAAGATTTAAATTTAAATCTTTTGAATTTAAATTTAAGATTTTGGACTGAATGTTCGCTGTTGTGTATTTTTTAGGCCAGTGTAGGAGCTTCACAAAGACTCCTGATTCTGCTGGACGTGTTTATAGTCCTGACGCATCATTCTTAACCAAACATGATGCTGGATGCCTCCTGTAGAAACAATAATTCCGTTTAGGATTCCCACCACCGTCATCTTCACTGATGGAGATCCGGTCTGATTCATCTCTGAACATGGACGAACCCGAGTGTACGGAAGCGTCCACTTACTCCGAGTCCTCCAGACCCAGGTTCAGAACGGTGGAAGAAACCAGAGAGAAGCTCAAGTTCATCCTGGGTGCATCTGAAGATAACTCGTCTGATGATGAGTCCAGCAGTCAGGCCAAATCCCAAACCCAAAGCGTGGCTGACGGACCCAAAGCGACAGGGTCGGTGGAGATGCGTCCTCCTACGGGCGTGTCCCGATCCACAACCATGAGGTAAATTACATTTGGTGGTATAATTTATCACTCTATTATTTATACTGTTATTTTTCAGTATGAGGTGAAGTTGTGCTGGACAGAATCATCTGAGAGATATTTTTTTAAATGCACCACATGGTCAAAAGTATGTGGACACCTTTATAACAAGTGCATTCACCACATTAAACCAAATCTAATGCACAGAGTCTTATTATCTTTTGTCAGTGACCAACCTCAGCAATGATCAAGTGGCTAAATGGAAGTGAATCCCTGCAGTCATGTTGCGAAATCTGGTGGAAAGCTTTCCAGAATTGTCAGTTTCTTTCATGCAGTTTGCTCAATATCAACAGGTGGCGCTGTTCCACCACAGGAATGGCACTCAGTGCATTGTGGGTATGAATTATGGCCCTAAAGTTGTTATCACATGACCCCTGGATGCTCTGTGTTATTGCTGCATGCCTGTGTGAGCTATTAATGGAAGTTCTCCTCTCTGACATTGACTCTCACACGAACAACAAAAACACCTGAGAAGTTTAACCAAACATTTTAGCTCCTAATTTTGACCCAGAAGTGATTATAAACAGAAAAGCTCCTCTGCTGGTGGACCTCAGGGGTTGATTTGTTTATCTGAGCAGTGGAAAGAATCCGGTTTGGTATTCACCGAGCGTTTCAGGCCGTGTGTGTGTGTGTGTGTGCTGACCCAGATGGGAGTGAATCTGATCTCAGATCAGTTCTCCTGCACCTCCAGGCTTTATTCAGTCCCGGACGCTCGGTTACAGGGTTTTGTTAATGTGTCACACCTCCACCACTGTCTGATAAAGGACCTGACTGCTCTGAGAAGGACACGGTCTGCTTCTTCTCTCTCTGAAACACACCGTCAGGATGAATCTGTACACACCACGAGGTGAGAGCTGAGCAGAGTTAGGACATTTAAGGTGGATTTAAGCTTGAAGTGGTTTACATTGTTTTTATATATATAGTTTTAGTGCTACCTTAAAGTTCAGCTCTGGACTCCAGTGCAGGAGGTTTGTGTGTTCACTGTTGTTGGTGTTTTCAGTTGTTGCTGATCGTTGTGGTGGAAACTCTAAACACTTTCTGGTTACCAGCGTCCAATCAGAACAAGGCTTGGGTGGGAAAACCCGCTGTGATTGGATAAGCAGAGCAAGAAGTAAACACAGAGAAAGACGTGGGCGTGTACAGACAGAAATACGACAGCGATCCACTTTTCTAACTTGATTAATTGATCTTTATTCCCAAGTGGACTAAAAGTATGTGGACGCCTCTCCTAATCCCAGAGTTCAGGGATCACAGCTACACTGATTGTTTACAGGAGTATAAAGAGAGATCTGCTATCAGCTCACCGGGCGTCTGCACAGACATGATTGGCTGTGTCTGAGGGTGGGATGGCCGAAAACCTCGATGTATTTGCGCCCCCTCCTGGTTGTGTTCAAAACTTGCGCTTGATGATTCCAAACGGAACTGGACTCTGTTGATGAAAATAAAAATGATACGTATTTACTGTGTGGCAGCAGTTTAGGGAAGGGCCATAAAGACCATAAAGAGTTTTGTGTGAGGAATCTCAATTTTTGAGATGAACTGGAGCGTCTACTGTGAGCCAGACCGTTCACATTTAATGTCTTGTTGTTTTGTCAGTAGGGTAAAGCCTGTTAGAGCTGCAAACAAATGAGCGAACGAGCTTGTGGTCACCTCATGCACATGTTTATTATTCCAGCTGTGGTGAGAACAATCATTATTTGATGATAAAGTGATCCAGCTGTGTGTATAAGCTTAATCCTTATTCATTATTACTGTTATTATCGTGTTATTAGCAGGTCACAGTGTGAGTGCAGGAGTAGAACGTGTTATAAAGTCCTGAACTCACCCTGATTAGATCCTCCGTTGTGATTGGCTGCTAAGGGTCATGTGATTCTCTCAGAGTTTACAGAGAGAGCAGAGTGCAGCACTAGTAGAACAGTTCAGATCAGCTGTGTGTGTGTGTGTGTGTGTGTGTGTGGGCGCTGCATTGGTGTGACGATGGAGGGGTGCTGGAGCGGTACGTACAGAATACACATGTGTACAGATGTGGTTCCTGTGTGCTTGTCATGTTTAGCATGTGTTTATGTTACGTAAGAACGACTCTGTAATTCAACACGTGTTAGTGTGGGCCATAATGAGGAGCTGCAGGAGTGTTTTCACATCTAAACTCAGCAGCAGAGTGTTGATTGGTTTGTGTGTAGCAGCCAGTTGTGTAAATAAATAATTGTTGAACAATTATTATGAGCATTAACGGACCGTTATCTCTGCTGTTTGAGTGAATGAGTTAAACTTATCAGCCTGTAATATACAATGATCAGTGATAAACTCTAGGGCCGAGGTCAGAGTGAACATTACTCTAGTACTTGCTTCTGGTGTTTTTTTTTTCTAATTTAGTCGTATCCAATTCCTCAATAGTGTTTTGCCTTAATTACTGCAGCCCTTTACTCCTGATTGATGAGGGTCGTGACTAACTCTTCTTTTTAGGAGGGTTCATATGGAGATCCGTATTGTGCATGGAGGGTCACGCACCGATCTCCATTATCCCCTGTCTCCCTGTGTGTGCAGCACCATCGATCAGCCAGCAGAGGGCGTAACTGCAGCACTTATGTTCTCTTCCTCTGTTAGACTAGTCGATCATAGCAGAGCTGAGATTCTGACTTGAGTTCTGACACTGAAAGAGATTAATAGTCTGTATTTGTGATTCAGGCCTAGCATGTCCGGTTCCCACCTGACGAAGAAAGGTCGAGAGCAGAGGAGGATGGACGTACCGAGGGATTTCACCGTGGCCTCTCCGGCCGAGTTCGTCAAGCGATTTGGAGGCACCCGGGTCATAGAGAAGGTGTGTAAGCATGCGTGGGTCTACAGCTTAAATACAAACACTACAAAGAAGAAGTATAGAGCAAGTGTCCTGAAACTTTTTACTCACCTGTTACTGTGATGTGTGTTTGCTCTTGCTGTTCCTCTGCTCAGGTGCTGATAGCCAATAACGGCATCGCGGCGGTCAAATGCATGCGCTCCATTCGCCGATGGTCCTACGAAATGTTCCGTAATGAGAGGACCATACGCTTCGTCGTGATGGTCACGCCCGAGGATTTAAAAGCTAACGCAGGTGAAACCTCGTCCCTGTTAGGAAAACTTAATTCAGTGAGATTTTAAAGTGTATTTGTGATTATATTGTGTATATATTTTATTTTAGAGTACATAAAAATGGCAGATCACTACGTTCCGGTCCCCGGGGGGCCCAACAACAACAATTACGCCAACGTGGAGATGATCGTGGATATAGCGAAGAGAATTCCAGTTCAGGTAACACAGCTAAACTGCAGTAAGGTTTTACTAGCTGCTTTATCCTGGTCAGGGTTCCAGTACCACCCTGAAAACCAGCCTGGGGTCACACCCAGTGACTAGAAACATGGATCGGCTTAGGACCTGGGGAAGCATGTTGATATGCCACACCCTGCCAGGTGGAAGGGGTTGAAGGGATACTGAAGTACTCAAGGGAAACCCACACTGATACAGGGAGAACATACAAAACCTGTAAAGCACTGATTATTGATTCTTTTCTACTTTACTCTAGCTGTTTTAGATGAGATGCATTTTAAACTAATAATAATTTTAACATAATGGTATTTTTGAATGCTAATAGAAGCCGTATTATTTGCACCAGCTCGTCTCTGTATCGCTCTGATTGTGTGCTGTATGTTGGTCATGTTCTCATTATAGGCGGTGTGGGCTGGATGGGGTCACGCATCAGAAAACCCTAAACTTCCAGAGCTGCTCCACAAAGCCGGGATTTCATTCTTAGGTACTCGAGTCTCACTGAATACCTCCAGCTTTACGATCTACTAAACAATAGAAGCTGAACTGCTTTAGTTCTTGTGTTCTTCACTTTATTTTAATAGAAGAAACGTTTCTGATTTCATTCTGTGTGTGTTTCAGGACCGTCTAGTAAAGCCATGTGGGCTCTGGGAGATAAAATCGCTTCGTCTATTGTAGCTCAGAGTGCAGGAATCCCCACGTTACCCTGGACTGGATCTGGTAACGTGATCCTTTATTAACACACACAAGCACACACACACTTTCACTGAAAATACAGGTTAGCTCTACGTATTCATTCTCTACGAGTTCATTTAATTCATTAATTCATCACATCATTTTGACACACCGAGCTCACCAGGTTTAAACATTTAACAAAAAAACCCCACAGCAATTTAGGTCAGGGTTGCAGAGGGTCAGTTCTACCTGGAAACACTGGGTGCATGGAACACCCAGGACAGGGCGCCATTACAGGGCTTCAACCAATTCCAACCCTCTTTCCCTAATAACACAGCCAATGTCATGTTTGTGTAGCATAATAGATCACAGCCTCACCAACCTAGATTTAGTGATTTTGGGTCAGTAAAAGAAGTGTAACTTGTTTAAGAAATGTTCCTTACAACCTCTCTCTCTCTCTAAAACATCAAAATGACACTACAATTCAAATAGGATAAACTGTATAAGTCTGTAGATCAGCGCCCCCTTCAGGTAGAATAGGGACATGAATAGTTCACGAGTGTAAATACTTCTAAATAATAGAATTCTTTACACAGTCTCTCCTCTTGCTGTACAGAGCTGAAGGTGAAGTGGGGAGAGGAAGAGCAGCGACTGGGTCATGTGATCAGCGTCCCGCCCGAGCTGTACGCCCAAGGCTGCGTGAGAGACGTGGATGAAGGACTGGCTGTAAATACTCCTCACATTTCAGTCTCACCTTTATCTTCCAGTCCTCTGAGTGGATCTGTTCCTGCTGCTTTTGTAACATTCTGTGGGGATTTGTGTGCTGTAGGGCGCTGAGAGGATCGGCTACCCTGTGGTGATCAAGGCCTCGGAGGGGGGAGGAGGGAAGGGAATCAGGAAGGTGGACAGTGCTGAGGATTTCCCCAGCTTCTTCAGACAGGTACACACACACACACACACACACACACGCACACACACACTAACTCTCTTTATAATTGGGTGCTCCTCTGTTTGATCCAGGGTTTGTATCCTCAGTGGTGCTACACAGTCGGCTGTGTCTGGGGTGTACTGGGGGGACCCAGACCCTGACCAGGCTTAAGTGAAATTGATGTGTATTTTCTGTTCACCAGGTTCAGGTGGAGGTGCCGGGCTCGCCCATCTTCATCATGCAGTTAGCGCAGCACGCCCGGCACCAGGAGGTGCAGATCCTGGCCGACGAGTACGGGAACGCCGTGTCCCTGTTCGGCCGCGACTGCTCCATCCAGCGCCGGCACCAGAAGATCATCGAGGAGGCGCCGGCCACCATCGCCTCGTCCTCCACCTTTCAGCAGATGGAGAGTGTGAGTTTGTTTATTGTAGGAATATGTGCACGTGCACATGAACCGCTCATAACCCTAATAAATAAATAAATAACTGGTGTGTATTTGTGTGTGTGTGTGTTACCCAGTGTGCCGTGCGCCTTGCTAAGATGGTGGGCTACGTGAGCGCCGGGACTGTAGAGTACCTGTTCTCGGAGGACGGCAGCTACCACTTCCTGGAGCTGAACCCCCGGCTGCAGGTGGAGCATCCGTGCACCGAGATGATCGCTGACGTCAATCTGCCCGCTGCTCAGCTGCAGGTACTGATGATGATGTCACATGCGCATACGTTTACATCATCACACCTAAAAAAAAAACCCTGATCACGTCATTCAGAGCCGAACGGAGTGTGTGTGTGTGTGTGTGTGTGGGGGGGGGGGGTAGATCAACCCCATACTGTGGGGTTCTTCAAACCATTATGAGGCAAAGAGAAAAAAATAATAATTAAATCAACAAATTTTAACAGGCACAACAAGATAAACTTGTACACAAGCGCCCCTCTGTGGATGCTTTGTGTTACAGCAGATTGCCACGTTTTTATTAATTAAGCAAACTTTGTTTTGTGTTTTGTTTTGATGCATCTTTTGTGTGTCCTGGGTCACATTAAAATCATGGACAAACACTCGGTGTGTTCCTCAGTGTGTGAAATGTGTGTTTATGTTTGTTGTTGTCGTCGTGTATTTTTGCAGGTAGCTATGGGGATCCCTCTACACAGGATTAAGGACATCCGCGTACTGTACGGCGAGGCGCCGTGGGACGACACCCCGATTAACTTCGAGGATCCGGAGTGCAGCCCCTGTCCTCGGGGGCACGTCATCGCCGCTCGCATCACCAGCGAGAACCCGGACGAGGTGAGTGAGCGTCTGGTGTGATCGGACTGTATAAGAGGTCTCAGTAAGATTGTGTATCAGTGTAAATCCTGTGTGTGTTTCAGGGTTTCAAGCCGAGCTCGGGGACGGTGCAGGAGCTGAATTTCCGCAGCAGTAAGAATGTGTGGGGGTACTTCAGCGTGGGCGCGGCAGGAGGGCTGCACGAGTTCGCCGACTCTCAGTTCGGCCACTGCTTCTCCTGGGGGGAGAACCGCGAGGAGGCCATCTCGTCAGTATCACCCCTTACACTACTGCATAAATACTCAGAATACACTCTGTATAGTCTGGTTTCTACACACTAGTCATCACACACTGGTCGAAAGTACGTGGGCATTGATTTTTAGTCATATATTACTATAGTAAGGTAATAAACATGCTGAAATTAGGGAAATAAGCAACACATGGACAGTTGCAACTAATACAGACCACGTGTCACATCAGAATGTAGTTTTACTCTGCAGTTGTAATGATTGTATAGCATTGTTTTAATGCAGTACTGTTTCCAGTGACTTTTCTGTGTGTGTGCAGTAATATGGTGGTAGCCATGAAAGAACTGTCCATCCGTGGAGATTTCAGAACCACGGTGGAGTATCTGATCAAGCTCCTGGAGACGGAGAGCTTCAGGAACAACGACATCGATACGGGCTGGCTGGATCATCTGATCGCCGAGAAAGTGCAGGTACCAGGCTGAACCAGCTCCAAACTGGTTCTGTTGTGTGTTTTTATAAGAACTATAGAGTTCCTTTATACATTCTGTGTGTTTATTACTGTGTGTGTGTGTGTGTGTGTGTGTTAGGCGGAGAGGCCGGATACCATGCTGAGTGTGGTGTGTGGAGCCCTACACGTAGCTGATGCCAGTTTCAGGAAGAGCATGTCTGATTTTCTGCACTCGCTCGAAAGGTGAGCAGATCCTTTACACCCTTCTTTAAGAGGTCATCCGAGCTGTCGTCTGTATCGTTCTGACCCAGCAGGAAGCAACAGTAATGGGGTTCCATGTTCCTCATGATAGAACAGAGCTGTTTGGACCTTGTTTCTCAGTGAAGAGCTGCAGATGAGGTTTAAAAGTCTTGATCTCTGTTGTTGGGTGATTTTAGGGGTCAGGTGTTACCTGCTGCCAGCCTGCTGAACACAGTGGAGGTGGATCTGATCTACGAGGGGATCAAGTACTGCCTCAAGGTAACAAAGTACTGCATAAACGGGACATACCATGATACAAATGAGGCCCATAATCATAAGGCATTATAATTTTGGGGTGTCTGGTTGGCTAGGGTGGATTAGGGGTTTGTCCGGGGTGAGTTACTGCATTGTGCTTAGTGATTCTAAGTACACTTGACCCACTATGACCCTGATCAGGATGAAGTGATGGTGTGTGTGTGTGTGTGTGTGTGTGTGTGTTTCAGGTGGCCCGTCAGTCTCCCACCACCTACGTGATCTTCATGAACGGCTCGGACATCGAGATCGACGTGCACAGGCTGAGCGACGGCGGCCTGCTCCTGTCCTACAGCGGCAACAGCTACACCACCTACATGAAGGAGGAAGCAGAAAGGTTCCACTCCCTGCGTACATGAGCTTTAACGTTCCGTCTGGAGGTTCTGCTTCTGGTTCTGATCAGGTTCTGTGGATCTGCTGCTCCTCTGTGCAGTTACCGGATCACGGTGGGTAACAAGACGTGCGTGTTCGAGAAGGAGCGGGACCCCACGGTGCTGCGCTCGCCCTCTGCTGGCAAATTCCTGCAGTACATGGTGGAGGACGGAGGCCACGTGACGGCGGGGCATCCCTACGCTGAGATTGAGGTCAGTGTGTGTGTGTGTGTGATTAAACACACCAAATCGTAACCTTTGACACCCACACTGACCAAAACAAGTGTGTGTTCAGGTGATGAAGATGGTGATGACCCTGAGCGCGCAGGAGTCCGGCTGTATTCACTTCGTGAAGCGACCCGGCGCGGTGCTGGAACACGGCTGTGTGGTGGCGCGCATGGACCTGGACGACCCCAGCAACATTCACCCTGTAAATCACAGTCAGGCTCTCATGTTTACCCTGCTGCTGAAGTGATGTTGCGCTGCTGCTCTGTAATCAAGCTGGTGTTTGTGCAGGTGGAGCTGAACACGCAGCCGTTACCGGCGCAGGAACCGCTGCCTACAGTGGGCGAGAAGCTGCACCAGATCTTCCACAGCGTGCTGGAGAACCTGATGAAGGTCATGGATGGATACTGCCTCTCTGAGCCCTACTTCAGCAACAGAGTACGACGCACACACACCAACACACACCTACACACTCGATCTTCTATATTCGTGTGTTTGGGTTTCCGAATGACTGACCGCACCGTTAATATCTTTAGCTGAATAAGTGGGTGGACACTTTGATGCAGACCCTGCGTGACCCCTCGCTCCCGTTGCTGGAGCTCCAGGACATCATGACCAGCGTCTCGGGGCGCATCCCGGTCACCGTGGAGAAGCTGATCCGAAAAGTCATGGCCCAGTACGCCAGCAACATCACCTCCGTGCTCTCCCAGTTCCCCAGTCAGAGGGTGAGTCCTCAATCAGACTGGAATTATTACCGATGTGATTTACCGTGTCGCCCCCTGTAAACTGTTTGTTTGTTTCGGTTTAGATCGCGAACATCCTGGACAGTCACGCCGCCACCCTGCAGCGGAAATCAGACCGAGAGGTTTTCTTCATGAACACACAGAGCATCGTGCAGCTGGTACAGAGGTGAGAGCCACATCACGCTCCTTTATACCAACAAACCAGGTCAGAGGGGCTGGATATCGGCTCCTCCGGCTCCAAAATGTTGCTCCTCTGGAAACAAGAACCTGTCATGGCTGCGTTTTTTATTGTTTACGGTATACATAATATCACATGTGGGCATGTCCTGCACATGGTTCTCATAGTTCTCCACTGCTGATGTTCCATGAGTCCTGCTCTGTCACCAGCAGTTTTTTTAGGGTTTTGGGAGGGGGGTTAAAAAAGACGGGTCACTGAAGTAACAGACACATAAATATCTCCCACCTCACGTAGAGACCAAGTATCATACACAAGATGCCACATCGGACACACTCATCTCACTCACTTGTACCGTAAAAGGGAGGAAGAAGAGACTCCCTTCTGTAGCCTGTGTCAAACTTTAATCACTATAAGACAAATTTATTTATTTACCTTCATTTAACCAGGTAATACTTATATTATTCTAACAGAATACCAACAACTAACTGTGATCAACTACAAATCAAAATGCAGCTTTCTCACAAATACTAAAATTACAGACTCGTATATGGAGGCAGAAATCGTTAAACTAATGCGTAGCCTCCATAACTATACCTTTCATGCCTTGAAAGTAGCTCATTACAATAAACAAAGTGTTAAAAGCCAAATAATCCAACACATTTAAGCTGATATTAATAATAATAATAAATCCCCGGTGTGTTCAAGGGAGAGTCTCGTGTAAAAACTCAACACAGTCTGTGTGTGTGGTTATAAAGCATGAACTTATGGTACTGTACTGTCACACTGACGTGCTGTTATTATTGTCTGTGTGATTGTTCAGGTATCGCAGTGGTATTCGAGGCTACATGAAGACGGTGGTGCTGGACCTGCTCCGCCGTTACCTGCAGGTGGAGAGGCAGTTCCAGCAGGGTACTCTCTCAGATGTTTCAGCACATCAGTACATCACAGACTGAACCTCTACACCATGTGATGGTTGGCTGACGATACTCTTTCTCATCTGTCTGTGTGTATCAGGTACTTACGATAAGTGTGTGATAAACCTGAGGGAGCAGTACAAACCCGACATGACCCCCGTACTGGAGCACATCTTCTCCCACGCTCAGGTCTCCAAGAAGAACATCCTGGTCACCATGCTCATCGTAAGCACAGCGTTATCATCACCACAATGTTATGTAAATTATTATTTATAAACATGTGCCCACTTTGTCTTGTATTAGTGAGGAACTGGGTCTATTTGATGAATGACTAGAATGACAATGTTTTGTTTGTGATTGGCAGGACCAGCTGTGTGGGCGGGACACGATGCTAACAGATGATGTTGTGGGCATCCTAAACGAGTTCACGCAGCTTAGCAAGATGGAAAACTCCAAGGTTGCTCTGTGCTCACGACAGGTGATTAGATCACTGATTCTGACCCCTGATACCTTCTGTGGTTACGTCTATTGTTTATTATATTCTACTGTACCTGTTGGCCGTTTTATTATGTTTATCTACCTTAAAATGAATCCACTGATTGTTTTACATGCTTTATTTACCATATGGATGAATGTGGGTATACAGTTACTGACTGTAGCCCATCTGTCGCTCTGTATTCACTGCGAGATCCACATAGGACCCCCAGTGGTGATGGAATTTGGATGTGTTGACACTATTACAGTGATATGTCATAGGGGTAGGGTGAATTGTTCTAGTATGAGTGCAGCAGGTGCAGCAGTGTTGTTGGGATATTTATTTGCTGTTTAAACACACAGGTATCTTTATTAGGAACACATTCTCTGTTAGAACTGGCTATAGGTTGACAATCGGAGACACAATGTATATGAGCCCTATTTTGGCTGGAGAATCCCAACAACACTCCTGCACTTGATAGAGTCATACCAGTACAACACACTGTCATGTTATTATCATGATTATTTGTAGTCCTGACAAGTGTGGTGGTCCTGTGGGGTTCCATTTCCATTGGACCAACAGCTATACAGTCACATAAGGTGTTCCTAATAAAGTGGTCGGTGTTTACTATGTTTTTAAAATGTCTTTTGTGTGTGCAGGTTTTAATTGCTTCAAATTTGCCCTCGTATGAGGTGAGACACAACCAGGTGGAGTCCATATTCCTGTCTGCTATAGACATGTACGGTCATCAGTTCTGCCCCGAGAACCTCAAGGTGGGTCAGATTTTAATAAATATTAAAATATAATCCATTATCAGTTTGTCTCAGTGTACATTATGCAAAATTGTACTAAAATTACTCCTAAAGCTGCTTAATGTGAGATTCTGTGTGCATCTCTTCGTACAGAAGCTCATCCTGTCTGAGACGTCCATCTTCGATGTCCTACCCAGCTTCTTCTACCACACTAACCGTGTGGTGTGCATGGCTGCTTTAGAGGTACGTACGCAGGTTTGGTTCGAGTGTGTGTGTGTGTGTAAAGCTGACGTGTGTGTGGGCGACTCCCATTTCTCCGTGGTGTGTTCGTGTTATACTCAGGTGTACGTGAGAAGAGGTTACATAGCCTACGACCTGAACAGCCTGCAGCATCACCAGCTGAAGGACGGCACGTGCGCCGTGCACTTCCAGTTCATGCTTCCTTCATCCCACCCTAACAGGTATCCCCACACAGACCGTCACACTGAGTTTATACTTAAATGTCCCACAACAGCAAGCACGTTTTAATCCATGACAGGACGTGTGGTGAGGAGGTGATTAATATCAGTTATAGATCAGTTATAATGGCTGGTGAACGCCGCACTAACCCTGCTCTCTGAATGCTCTCGTTACAGAGGGAGCAGTCTCACGCTGAACAGGTAGAGTACGAGCTCCTCCCTGCCAACCAATCAGCTGCCTGTCTCTCTGCACCAGTGCATGCTGGGTGCTCTGTGCTGCTTTCAAAAGTCAAATCAGATTATACAGAACGCAATGGAATGCAATCAGTGACACCAGAATGACGGTGGTTTGGTCTACTTGCTGTAATTTCTGGTTTTAATTTAAATACAGTCGGAGCTCCCAGTTCACACGGGCAGCTTGAGGTTTGTTAGGAGGAACCTGAATGTAGTAATTCTAATTTATAACATGATAATAATACAGTAAAATAATGCACATTTTCAAAGAAAGTGAAGGCCAAAATGGAAAGCACATCTTTTCTGCTGTAGATATAATAAAAGCCTACAATATACAACCATTAGAATCATTTTTATCAGTGCATGTGTTACTAATTACACCATAATTGGTTAATTACACAGGATTAATTATAAAAACAGTAAATAAAACCTGATATTGTGTAGTTGGATGGATTGTCTGTGCTTGATACAGTACCTGAGTAGAGTGTGACACCTCGAGGACGTGACGCTCTTGTTTTTCATGTAAACGATAAACGTTTCTCGCGCCACCGTGGCGGCGTTTCTGTTCCTGGTGTGTGTCGGCGCTTGAGAACGTTCAGCATGCTGTTCTGTTCGGTCCTGACCGTCACACCGCTCACACCGTCACGTTCTCCTGCAGGTTACCGGTGAGCAGCTCGGGCCAGTTCGAGTCCATGAGGCGTCAGGGGAGCGAACTCTTCCTGGAGGGGGCGCTCTCCCCTCCCTGCCAGAGGATGGGAGCCATGGTGGCCTTCCATTGCTTCGACGACTTTAAAAGGTAACCGGCGCGTACGCACGGACAGTTTGGAACCGTTTGGTGCTATGACTGACGTGCTTGTCTGTGTGTGTCGTAGGTGTTTTGATGAGGTGATTTCCTGCTTCGCTGAGCCCCTGTGTGAGAGCCCACTGTTCCCCGAGACCGTGTATGATGAAGAGAGCATTAAGGTGAGTGTGTGGTGTGGATACATGACCAGACTGAACGTGCCATGTCAGTTCCAGTGTGATTAACAGGATTCTGCTGCTGATTCAACAGAACATGAGAGAGAATCCCATCCACATCATCAACGTCTCCATCAAGTCAGCAGACACCGAGGACGACGACACCCTGGTCACGGCTTTCACCGACTTCTCCCAGTCCAAAGTGAGATGGCTCTGCTGTAACGTTAATCAAACAGTTGTAGCGTTTTAAATAGTTGGAAAGCTTTTAGCTTTAATCTTTTTTTGGCTGGTGACCCTGTTTTAATTGCTCATGTGGCCTCTGCACACTGTTTGCAGCTTGTGTAAATGAAAATGTGCTGTAGACACACAGAGAAAGCTGAGTGTGTAACATCTGCTTTCTTTTATCTTCTGTTAGAAAGCTCTGCTGTATGAGTACGGCATCAGAAGAATAACCTTCCTGGTGGCACAGAAAGTAAGTGTTATTATTATTTATATAAAGAGAATTTATATATAGAGAGAGAAAAGATGAACTGTACTAGAGTTATATAACAAACTAATTCCCATCTGCAGTGCCTGGGTACCAAAACACATTTCTAATACTAAAACACCCATATAATAAATATAATACATAATTAAATTACATTCATTTATAAAGAGGGGTAAAATAATGCATAAAATATGTTGCCAATTTATCTCCCAGTCTCAGGTTTGAATGCACCTGAATAACATGAATTAAATAAATGAGCCAAAAAAACTGCTGAGCAGACGTGAGATCCAGTAAAAGTGAAGCTATTTATAATTAATCAGTTTATTTGCTAAGCTATCATGGCTAAAATGTAGGAAAATAAATAAAATAAATAGTTTTGATGGGTTAATCAGATATGTAGACTTTCAGTCAGCGTGTCTGAACTTTTATCTGCTGAACAAAATTAAATATATTTGAAATATTAATTGTTAATACAGTATTAAATAGTATATTCAATATATATTGTAATCCTTTTCAGAGAGAATTTCCCAAGTTCTTCACGTTCAGAGCGAGAGACGAGGTAAACCTAACGTTTCTAAACAGGTAATAACGTTCAGAACTCGAGCCGCTCCCTCACTGCCGCTGTAGTTTCAGGAGGACCGGATCTACCGGAACCTGGAGCCGGCTCTGGCCTTCCAGCTGGAACTGAACCGTATGAGGAATTTCGCCCTGACCGCCGTGCCCTGCGCCAACCACAAGATGCACCTGTACCTGGGCGCCGCCCGCGTGGAGAAGGGCACGGAGGTCACCGACTACCGCTTCTTCATCAGAGCCATCGTCCGCCACTCCGATCTCATCACCAAGGTAACTGCGTCCAGACTGTTCTTAGGTATCACGTGACTGATACTGATGTAACGTCACCCTGTGTGTGTGTGTGTGTGTGTGTGTGTGTGTGTAGGAGGCTTCGTTCGAGTACCTGCAGAATGAAGGTGAGCGCTTGCTCCTGGAGGCCATGGATGAGCTGGAAGTGGCTTTTAGCAACACACACACTCGCACCGACTGCAACCACATCTTCCTCAACTTCGTCCCCACCGTCATCATGGATCCCATCAAGGTCCGAACCCTGAACCCTCAAGTCTGTGTTCTGCTTCTGTTCCTGTCCTGAGCTCAGTGCTTCTGGTTGATTAAACCCTGGGTCATTCACTCATTTATACTGACCAGAATCACTGAGCAAAGACAGAAACCCTGCAGAAGGTTAATGAGGATGAATGAATGAATGATTCATGTTCAGTATGATAGAACAGCTTATGAGAAGCATCATGTCTCTTCTCTCTCAGATCGAGGAGTCGGTACGCTCCATGGTGATGCGTTACGGCCGGCGTCTGTGGAAGCTGCGCGTGCTTCAGGCCGAGCTGAAGATCAACATCCGACTCACGCCGAACGGCAGCGCCGTACCCATCCGCCTGTTCCTCACTAACGAGAACGGCTACTACCTGGACATCAGCCTGTACGAAGAGGTGACCGACACCGCCTCGGGCCAGGTACCACACACACACACACACTCACACACACACACACACTCAGCATGAGCATCTAGAACCTTACTGCAGTCTGTAATCTGTGTTTCTGTACGTGTGATGCAGATCATGTTTCAGTCCTACACGGAGAAGCACAGCCCCCTGCACGGCATGCTGATCAACACGCCGTACGTCACTAAAGACCTGCTGCAGGCCAAGCGCTTCCAAGCACAGAGCCTGGGCACCACCTACGTCTACGACTTCCCCGAAATGTTTCGTCAGGTGTGTACCCTCGGTAATGCTGTCGCCTCACAGCAAGAAGGGCCTGGGTTCAGTTCCTTTCTGTGTGGAGTTTGCATGTTCTTTCTGTGTCCACGTGGGTTTTCCTTTGGGCATTCCAATGTCCTCCCACTGTTCAAAGAGATGCAGTCAGGTTAACTACTTAAAATTGCCCTGAGCGTGTGTGTGTGTGTGTGTGTGTGTGTGTGTGTGTGTGTGTGTGTGTGTGTGTGTGTGTGTGTGTGTGTGTGTGTGTGTGTGTGTGTATGTGCCCTGTGATGGACTGGTGACCTGTCCGGGGTGTTCCCTACCTTTCTCCCAATGTATCAGGCCCCCTGCAACCCTGACCAGGATAAAGCGCTGGTAAAACAGACTCTGAATGACTCCAAAAACATGCAAACTTGTTTACGTATCTGTGCATTTTTTGAGGAAAGTTGAGGAAATCTCAGCTAATATGCAGTAAAGAGCCATAAAATAATGCAGTGATGAATGTTTGGCATGTTTACTGTTATAATATGAGATAAATAAGAATTATGTACGTGTTCTTTCTGTCTCCCTGTGGACGTTTAGGCTCTGTTGAAGTTATGGGGCCCGGGGGACCAGTGCCCTAAAGATGTGCTCCTGTGTAGCGAGCTGGTTCTGGATCCTCAGGATCGACTCGTCCAGATGAACCGACTCCCCGGAGATAACGAGGTAATAAACAGCAGCCATGAGCATGAGTACATATTATACAGTGCAAATAATAACACGAACTCCCTCGTCCCGCCTTCAGGTGGGCATGGTGGCGTTCCGGATGAAGATGAAGACCCCGGAGTACCCCGAGGGCCGCGAGATCGTCGTGATCTGCAACGATATCACCTACCAGATCGGGTCCTTCGGGCCCCAGGAGGACCTGCTGTTCCTGCGGGCGTCCGAGCTGGCGCGAGCCGAAGGGATCCCGCGCGTTTACATCGCCGCTAACAGCGGGGCGCGCATCGGCCTGGCCGACGAGGTCAAGCACATGTTTCAGGTGGCCTGGCTCGACCCTGGCGACCCCTACAAGGTGGTACAACACTAATTACCATCTCACTTTTAATGCATGATGACGGTTAACGTTTCTAATGCTTAAATCAGCACTTGCATTACCAGACGCACTCACTATAGGATGAAAGTTCGTCCTCATAATGCAGCTTTTAATGACCTGAGTTGAGGTTTGTGTTCTGTGTGCAGGCTCATAGCTGTAAACGTGTGTGTGTGTGTGTGTGTGTGTGTGTGTGTGTTTACCTCCTCCTGTAGGGTTTTAAGTACTTGTATTTGACACCCCAGGACTACACTCGCATCAGCTCCACCAACTCCATCCACTGCAGACACGTAGAGGAGGGAGGAGAATCCAGGTGATTCCTCCTCATGCTTTGTGTGTTTTTCATGCCCACACACACACACACACACCTCTTGACTCGGCATGGCATTGACCCGATGCTCTGGTTGTGTAACCCGTCGCAGGTACATCATCACCGACATCATTGGGAAGGAGGACGGGCTCGGGGTGGAGAACCTCAGGGGTTCGGGGACGATCGCGGGCGAGACGTCTCAGGCGTACGAGGAGATCGTGACCATCAGCATGGTCAGAGCAGTTCTCTTTCAGTAGGGTTGGGTAACACCGGAGAGGCGCTGTTCGCTGACGTGTGTGGTGTTTTTCAGGTGACATGTCGTGCCATCGGGATCGGGGCGTACCTGGTTCGTTTGGGGCAGAGGGTGATCCAGGTGGAAAACTCCCACATTATCCTGACCGGAGCAGGAGCCCTGAACAAGGTCCCAACACGTTACCATACACGTAATCATAGAGTAATCTGAGCTCAGCTCACCAGACTGATGAACTGGAACCTGTGTGTCGCGGTGTAGGTGCTCGGACGAGAGGTTTACACCTCCAACAATCAGCTGGGCGGAGTCCAGATCATGCACAACAACGGGGTCACGCACACCACCGTGCCCGACGACTTCGAGGGCGTGTTTACCATCCTGCAGTGGCTCTCATACACGCCCAAGGTCAGATTATTGATTTTATTTAAAATATTTATACAGACAATCTAATCATTGGAAGGTGCACTTGTTAGTGACTCTCAGTGCAGGTCCCAAACCCGGATACATTAAGGATGGTTGTGTGAGGAAGGGCGTTAGGAGTAAAAACTTGTTCATGCTTCCATGCAGCTTCCATCATGCTTTCCTCACACGTTTGTTGGAATCTTGTGTGTGTGTGTGTGTGTGTGTGTGTGTGTGTGTGTGTTTGTATGACGTGTGTGTGTGTGTTTGTATGAAGTGTGTGTTTATATGACGTGTGTGTGTGTGTGTGTTTGTATGACGTGTGTGTGTGTTTATATGACGTGTGTGTGTGTGTTTGTATGAAGTGTGTGTTTATATGACGTGTGTGTGTGTGTGTTTGTATGACGTGTGTGTGTGTGTGTTTGTATGAAGTGTGTGTTTGTATGACGTGTGTGTGTTTGTATGACGTGTGTGTGTTTATATGACGTGTGTGTGTGTGTGTTTGTATGATGTGTGTGTGTGTGTGTGTGTGTGTGTTTATATGACGTGTGTGTTTATATGACGTGTGTGTGTTTGTATGATGTGTGTGTGTGTGTGTGTTTGTATGACGTGTGTGTTTATATGACGTGTGTGTGTGTGTTTGTATGATGTGTGTGTGTGTGTGTGTTTGTATGACGTGTGTGTTTATATGACGTGTGTGTGTGTTTGTATGATGTGTGTGTGTGTGTGTGTTTGTATGACGTGTGTGTTTATATGACGTGTGTGTGTGTGTTTGTATGATGTGTGTGTGTGTGTGTGTTTGTATGACGTGTGTGTTTATATGACGTGTGTGTGTGTTTGTATGATGTGTGTGTGTGTGTGTGTTTGTATGACGTGTGTGTTTATATGACGTGTGTGTGTGTTTGTATGATGTGTGTGTGTGTGTGTGTGTGTGTGTGTGTGTGTGTTTATATGACGTGTGTGTTTATATGACGTGTGTGTGTGTTTGTATGATGTGTGTGTGTGTGTGTGTTTGTATGACGTGTGTGTTTATATGACGTGTGTGTGTGTGTGTTTGTATGATGTGTGTGTGTGTGTGGTTTCAGAACAAACACAGTCCTGTTCCACTGATACCCACTACTGACCCAGTGGACAGAGAGATCGAGTTCCTACCCACCAAGACTCCCTACGACCCCCGCTGGATGCTGTCCGGACGCCCCCACCCCAGTAAATATTCCTATAAAGAACGGTTCATTTCTCTCTCTGAATCACACCAGAGAAAATCCTGTTAAGGCGTCAAACAGCAGTCAGCAGTAATGTGTAATGTGTTTTTTAGATGTCAGAGGGGCGTGGCAGAGTGGCTTTTTCGACCACGGATCCTTCATGGAGGTCATGTCCACCTGGGCTCAGACCGTGGTGGTGGGCAGGGCCAGGTAAGATTACCCACAATTCACTTTACCTCTCTAGCACTGGTTTTAGACTAATTGGGGTTCAGAGGGGGCAATTATGTTAATCAAATGTGCTAAGACACTGGGGGCACAGCAGGATTACCCTGAACAGGGCAACAATCCACTGAGGGATTCGTCTCTTCCTCAGACGTAGCCAATCATCCCGCCGACAGCTGTAGTGTTTTATTTATTGAGACGTTTTGCTCGATGCTTTCAGGCTCGGAGGGATTCCAGTAGGTGTGATAGCCGTGGAAACCCGGACCGTCGAGGTCGCCATCCCAGCCGACCCTGCCAACCTGGACTCAGAGGCGAGGGTGAGATCATTACAACACGCCAACACGCTACACCTCTTATCAGACGGGGTGTGGTACAGTGACTGTAGCTTTATCGTGTGTGTGTGTGTGTGTGTGTGTGTGTGTGTGTGTGTGTGTGTGTGTGTGTATCAGCTCGTGCAGCAGGCGGGGCAGGTCTGGTTCCCGGACTCGGCGTATAAAACCGCTCAAGTCATCAAAGACTTCAACAGAGAGAAGCTGCCGCTCATGGTGTTCGCTAACTGGAGGGGATTCTCCGGCGGCATGAAGGGTGCGAACATGAGTTCACATGAGTGCTATTTATTCAGGGTCGTGACCTTGGGATTCTGGGATTCAGTGTGTGTGTGTGTGTGTGTGTGTGTGTCAGACATGTACGATCAGGTGCTGAAGTTCGGGGCGTACATCGTGGACGCTCTGAGGGAGTTCAGGCAGCCCGTGCTGGTCTACATCCCGCCCCACGCCGAGCTGAGAGGAGGATCATGGGTAGTGATCGACCCCACCATCAACCCGCAGTGCATGGAGCTGTACGCTGATAAAGAGAGCAGGTGGGTCCATAAACCATCAGGAGAAGTCAGGGTTGCTGTGGGTCCAGTACCACCTCTCACAATGAATCTCTCTTACTCTCTGTGTGTCTGTAGGGGGGGCGTGTTGGAGCCGGAGGGTACGGTGGAGATCAAGTTCAGAAGGAAGGATCTTCTGAAGACCATGAGGAGGATCGACCCTGAATACAGCCGTCTGGCCCAACAGCTCAGTAAGTGTGTGTGTGTGTGTAGATGTTGTGTTGAGTGTGTATTAATTCTCTTGCTGCTGATTGGTCACCAGGTTCTCCTGATTTGCCGGAGAAGGAGCGCAGTGGCGTGGAGGCGCGGCTCAGAGTCCGAGAGGAGTTCCTCCTGCCCATCTACCACCAGGTGGCGGTGCAGTTTGTGGACCTCCACGACACGCCCGGGCGAATGCAGGAGAAAGGAGTCGTCACGGTAACCGACACCACCCGATTATTAAACACGTTACTGGTGTAGTTCAGTAGATCGGGGGTTCATGTGGAACTGGTTCGTTCGCAGGACGTCCTGGACTGGAAAAACGCGCGGTCGTTTTTCTACTGGCGGCTGCGGCGCCTCCTGCTGGAGGAGGAAGTGAAGAGCGAGATCGTGCAGGCCAACAGGGAGCTGAGTAACGGGCAAGTGAAGTCCATGCTGCGCCGCTGGTTCATCGAGACCGAGGGGACTGTTAAGGTAAACGAGCTGCTTCATCCTGCTCGGAGGGCACGGCGCCACCTGGAGAGTGCCAATCATGTGATGTGATTATTTTTTAGGCGTACCTGTGGGATAATAACAGAGCGATGGTGGAGTGGCTGGAGAAACACCTGTTGCCTCAGGACGGGGCGCGGTCAGCCATCAGAGAGAATATTAAATACATCAAGAGGGACTACGCCCTCAAACACATCCGCAGGTAACCAACACGCCCTCAAACACATCCGCAGGTAACCAACACGCCCTCCAACACACCTGCAGGTAACCAACACGCCCTCCAACACACCTGCAGGTAACCAACACGCCCTCCAACACACCTGCAGGTGCCCAACACACCATCTAACCCACCCTTTAACCCACAGGTAACTGAAATAACACCAAACACACCTGCAGGTACTTAACACTCCCATAAATACACCTGCAGGTAACCAACCCACCCCCAAACACATCCGCAGATAACCAACCCACCCCCAAACACATCCGCAGATAACCAACCCACCCCCAAACACATCCGCAGATAACCAACCCACCCCCAAACACATCCGCAGATAACCAACCCACCCCCAAACACATCCGCAGATAACCAACACACCCTCCAACATGCCCTCTAACACACCCACAAGTAACTAACAGAACACCAAACACACCTGCAGGTAACTAACACACTCTCCAACACATCTGCAGGACCCCAACCCACCCTCTAACACACCCGCAGGTAACCAATACACCCTCCAACACATTCACACTAACTAAAATAACACCAAACACACCTACAGGTACTTAACACTCCCTTAAATACACCTGCAGGTAACCAACCCACCCCCAAACACATCCGCAGATAACTAACAAACCTGCAGGTAATCAACACACCCTCCAACACACCATCCAACACACCCACATGTAACTAACACAACACCAAACAAACCTGCAGGTAATCAACACACCCTCCAACACACCATCCAACACACCCACATGTAACTAACACAACACCAAACAAACCTGCAGGTAATCAACACACCCTCCAACACACCATCCAACACACCCACAAGTAACTAACACAACACCAAACACACCTGCAGGTAATCAACACACCCTCCAACAAACCATCCAACACACCCACATGTAACTAACACAACACCAAACACACCTGCAGGTAACTAACACACCCTCTAACACACCTGCAGTAATTTATACAATATTGTAAGTATTAATAATTTATTACAGATGATTTTTTCACATGATTAATTACTACTTGCTGAAACTTCACAGCCTGGTGGAGGTGAATCCAGAAGTAGCCATGGACTGCATCATCCACATGGCGCAGAACATCACCCCATCCGAGAGAGCCAAAATCTCTCACCTGCTGGCCACCATGGACAACTCAACCAGCAGCAGCCAACACTGAACACACGCATT
The DNA here is from genome assembly GCF_030014385.1 of Trichomycterus rosablanca. Lineage (NCBI taxonomy): Eukaryota > Metazoa > Chordata > Actinopteri > Siluriformes > Trichomycteridae > Trichomycterus > Trichomycterus rosablanca. Next base: position 22,382,497 of record NC_086008.1, on the reverse strand, counting down.
CACACAGCAGTCAGCTCAGTGCCAGTCTCAGAGGGCATTCAGTCAGTCAGTCAGTCAGTCAGTCAGTCTGGGTAGGTCAGTAGGTAAGCAGCAGGTAAGCTAACACACCCGATGGAACCAAGACTTTTTCATGTTCGGAGAGTTCAGTAAGCACATGTTGCGTCATGAGTTGTTCTATGTTCTGGTGTTTTTGTTATGATGATATTTAATCGTGATGCCGTGGAATGACATGAACGCACAAAACGCAGCACATTCATATTTTAATGTTGGAATTTTGCACATTATTGTTGTTATTATGAGCCGTTAATCCTGATCAGGGCGGGGCACTTCAGTTCTGTGAGTCTGAGCCATGCAGAGTGCTGGGATGAGAGAACAGATACAGGAAGGATACAGCCGTGTGCAAAAGTTTGTGCATATTAACTTATATTATATATAGTTTACATGAATCTTGCCTGCTGTAACTCCCACCCCTTTATTCCTCCTGTTCTGTCTGTCCTCGGTTGCTTAACATCTTAAAATCTTTAAACATTTTTCTTGAACTTTGTTTTATTAAAGCTGGTGAAATGGGTGTGGCACAGCAGCATGAGTCCTAAAGACCTGGGTTTAACGTCCCTGTGTACTGAGGAGCTGGAATGTTCTTTCATGCCTGTATTTCTTAATCTAACGACCTCTGGTTTCCTCCTACCTTCTTATAATTGCTGCTGGTGGTTCGGCTGTTTTAAATTGCCTGGGTGCAGTAAATCGGTCACCTTAAATAAGGCTCTAGATTAATTGTAAACCATAGGCAGCACAAACTTTTGCACTCGCCTGTATATCGATGCAGATGGATCAGCAATAATAAATGATTTCCAGGTACACGGCATGTGATGCAGCGTCGGCATGATGACCTGAAGTTCCTCCCTCTGAATATTTACTGACTGATGATTGTACTGTATCGAGCTTCAGGATGAAAGATGAACACAAGAATGTCGTTTATGGAGTTTATACAGTCTGATCAACTGTTAACATGCTGAAGAAAGCAGGAGCTCCGTGTTTGTTTGTGTAGATTTTTATTGAAGTGAATAGCAGTGTTATGAGGAGAACCACTGTGTGTGCTTTTTACCTGTGTATATTTGTGCATCACTCAGGTTTGCTGATTTTAGCTATGAATGTGTTTACTTTTTAAAAGAAATCGTGCCACTATATGCCTTTATCGTACCATTTCAGGTGAATGGAACACTGATTGGTGGGGCGTGTAGAACCTCTGGTTCTGCTGAGCTTCAAGATTAATCTGCTCCCAGCACACTGAACTTGAAGCTCAGAGACCTTGGTCTGAGGTCTACATGTCTTACAAGCTCTGTTCTTTAAATGCAGCTAGATGCTGAGAGTGTCATAATCATCACAATCCAAGTGCTTTTGAAAAACAATGAGAATCAAATTTCTCTCTTTTTTTTTTAGAAACGTACCAGCTTTTTAATGTCCGACTCTAATAAAACTGAAAACCTGTTCGTGTACTGAAGTGTCTTTCGTTGCCGGCCGTCATTTCGGAAATATTTAACTCTATACAATAAAAAAATTTCATCCACGCCACGCGGCCACCAGTCGATTATAAATATAAATAATAATCAATAATTACATCACACAAGCTACACAGTTCCTAACATGCACACATTAAACTGTCCAAAATACAGCAGAGTCTTTTTCATATATAAAAGTGGAATTCTGGGCTGAGAAATGTTTACAAAGCAACTGAAGAGGGTGGAAGAGATTAACTGTGAGGCATGTGCTGATAATTCATTCCACCAGTGGTTCCCAACTGCTTAGTTGGACCGTATCGAGTATGCTAGCACACCATGGCAGAGGCTTTTAGCCCAATAGACACATGTGGCCGTGTCTGAGGGAGAGAAGGCTGATCTGGACATCTCTCCGTATGCGATACGACTCTGTATTGAAGCCCACTGGTGACACAAGAGTCAAGAGGGGCTGTATGATAGTCTGTTGCCAGAGTGGGGGCGGTGCAAGCAGCAGTGGAGCTACCGCAGGGAATTGGAAATGACTAAATCGCGCAAATCGCTTGGGCTTGTGGTCTTGTGTACATGTCTGAATTTAATTGTTTAATTCCAAAGTTAATAAATGTAAAGTGAAACTGACAGTATTTGAAATAAACTGAAGTGGTTAGTTGTTCCACCTGGTGATTATTGTGATATCACATTATTTATCAGCACATGTCCCACATGGAATAAAAAATAATAAAAGAAATGATGCAGGTAAAAAGGTATTTCATCCATTCCGTTCTATACGGACTGATATTTACACCAGCATCAGAAATGTGTTCAATTCACTTTTCCTTTAGTGCTGAAGGCTCCCAGGTCTGTCAGTAGTTGGCACGACTCTGGTTGTCCGTGTAAACCTTATAATCTTGGTGCAGTTTGTCTCGTGGGATGAACAGAAGCCAGAGGAATGAAGAGACTGGAGACATCTGCACCATCGCTGGTCCTTTGGAGTGAAGCTGGCCTTGGCTCTTTGCTCGCTGGGTGTGTTTAGTGCAGGACGATGGGTTTGCCGCCGCCCTGCGTGCTGATGTACTGGTTGGAGAACGCATCCACCGTGCTGTAGGACGTGTAGACGCCTGAGAAGGGAATTTCCCCGGCGCCGGAGACCGGCGTGGCGCCCACGGTATCCAAATCACAGTCGGAGAGACGCAGGGGGGAGTTACTGAAGGAACCCAGAGCCTCCAGGTTAAAGCTGTCGTCCTTCATCTCGTCCCACAGGTTTCCTGCAGGTAGAAGAACAGCACAGTGAGATTCGAACAGAAACGAGTCTACAACCACTTTGCATCAAATACGTCTACAAACTGCACCAACCTTGAAATGAGAAGTCCATGATGCTGGGGTCGAGGGCGTCCACCTCGGAGTGGACGTCGCCGTGTATGCTGTAGATCTCAGCAGGTTGTGGGTGTGGCTGTTTGGTGAGGTCGGGGATGGTGTGCAGCGGTGGCGTCTGAGCCGGAGCTGGAGACGTGGGTGCTAATCTGGACTGACTGTGGAGCTGCAGCTGGAGCTGCTGGTGGACGGGAAGACACTGCAGGGTCAGGACCGGCGGAGGAGGAAGCTGAGGCTCCAGCAGTTTCCTCCTGCAGCTCTCGGGTCGATGAGTGATCAGCTTGTCTAACTCGTCTGAGGAAACACAGGAGACTCTCGGTCAGAACCACATGAGGAACCACATGAGGAACATGAGCTGAGCTGATCTTCAGCATTACTGGGACTCACCCGGGTTGGCCATGCTACGTCTGATGGCTGCAAGATCTTTTCGCTTCCACTTCTGCATCTCCTCCTCCATCTTGTCGATCTTGGCCGGGTTGAGCGCCCACAGGCAGCCTTTCCTCGACGAGCCGCTCAGCTTGTTTTCCACTTTCTCGAAACATTTATTCAGGGAGAGGTTGTGCCGCACCGAGTTCTTCCAGCCGTCCGGTGCTGTCTGAGCATCACCAAGAAGAAAAAGAAAGTTATCTTCTTTGGGAGCTTTAACACATACAGAAGAACACACTACGCTCTCTGTAGTCCTCCACCAATCCTGTTGATGTCTCTACCAGACAGTAACAGTATAAACTCTATACCAAAGCTTTTAATAATAGACATTTTTCAATAATGAAATAAGGAGGGTTTGTGTCAAGAAGGGATGGACTGGTGACCTGTGTTTTGCCAAGTCATAAGCACCCACAGCAACTTTGAATATGATAAAGTAAGAGAAGGGCATCTGGGGGAAAACTGTTCCAGATCAGGTATGTTGACCACAGTGGTGACCCCTACATACAGGAGCAGTGGACAGAAAGCCTGTAAGTTAGTCCAGAGTCTTACCTTAAAGTAAGGGAAATGCTCCTTCATGAAGCTGTAGATCTCACTGACGGGGAGGCTGCCGGTCTTACTGTTCTTCAGAGCCATCGCAATCAGACAGCTGGAGAAAGATCAGATCCGTTTCTACATCACTGCGTTCATCTAAATCCTGTTTGCGTTTTTGAGTTACACTTAAGAGTAAGGGACTGAAACAGAACAGATACTGATGGTGGCTCACCTGTAGGAGTAGATGGGTTTGGGGAAGGTTTTGGGTTGCGACTCCTGGCTGTGTGGAGTGATCTGCTGCTGAGTGAAGATGTTCTGTGGTGTGTACGTGGTGTACAGTCCTCCAGGAGAACACTACAATCATAAAAACACAGGAGCAGATCAGCCAGAGTGATCGTCACCGTATTACCTTCTATTCATACGTCCTAGACAACCTAAGACGGCTACAAAATTCTTAGAGAGCTTTAATGTGTAGGGAGGAACATGCTGTGCACTCTGTATTCCTTTACTGGACGGTATGTTTTGTTAGAAAGGCTGGACACGCTCCTCAGTACCTGCTGGTTGGCCTGGGAGAAGGTCAGCACCTGCTGGGCGGAGGTCTGGTACACTGAAGCCGGACACGGAAAGCTGGGAGAAAATTGTGGCATCTGTAAGAGATGGAACCAGAGTTCAGATTAATGATCCGAGGGTCCACTGAGCTCCACAGCTGGAAGGTAAACGTACGATAATTTATATGATGAATAAACAGATGTGTGACTGTAATCTCATGTTAATATTGTAACTCACGCTGTTGATTCCCAGAGGGCTGTGCTGCATGTTACTCTGCAGGTGGATCATGGACGCCGCTCCTCCGGTCACGCCCATGTTACTCAGCTGAGACGCTGTGGGGTTACAAGCAAAATCGAACAATCAGTCCACAGTGTTCCTCTGATTATTTACAATAATGTGTTTACAGGTAAGTACAGAGATACTCATTATTGTTACGATTTTCTTACTACAGTAAATAAATGTAATGAAAATGTTGCTGGATTTAACACTGATCTAATGGAATGAATTAATTAGAATAACGATGATTAATTAAGACAATAGTTGTTCGTTAGCGATGATGTTTAACCTGCTTGAAGTTGTTCCTGAGCGCTGATGCTGAAGTCGGCTCGGCCCGAGCGGAGCTGCTGCAGGCGCGGGACGTCCACCGAGGTCAGCCAGGTCAGAGACTGGAGGTCATTGGGGTCGAACTTAGTCAGGTCAGAGATGTCTGAGGCCAGCAGTCTAAACACACACACACACACACACACACACACACACACACAGGTTTGTGTAATTAATGCATTATTATCACTTTAAATCAGGTGTGCAGACCAGAATCTGCTGTGACGACTCTAAATACAGAAGAAATCATTTCACTGACTTTTATATCACTGTAGCTAAAAAAGCAAGAGTACAAGATTGTGTAAGTATCAATAATTATAACAATAACATAATTACAATCATTTTTATAGAACATTGTGTGGCACCCTTGGACAGACGTGTTCCAACTATTCCATCACCAAAAAAGAAAGTTGTGGAAATCGTATAAATCCTAAATCTGGGGGCGCTGGGTTGTGTCAACCAGGCCGGGCATCCACAGACACAGTTGGCTGTGCCTGAAGGAGGGAGGAAGGCTAACGGGGTTTCTGTGCTGCTGTACAAGTGCACCCTCTGCTGTTTAGTTGAAGCACCTGAGAGGCTCCACCACCGGCAGGTGAAAAGATGTGGACGACCAACCTGATGCATGTCAGAGGGTGTGTGATAGTCTCAGCTCTCCTCGGCCAGCAATGAATAGAAGAATTGGCAAATAACTGAGAAACAATGGGGGAAATGTAGGTGTGTGTGTAAACGTTTAAATTATTATAATTCTTTATGGTATTTCACTAAGAATGGGTTTTATTTTTGGATCAAACACCATGTAACCATTGGTCCAGAGTTTGAGAACTGAACAATCCGCTGGGGATCATGGTGTAAACAATAATAAGATTTATTCCATCATAAAGTCAGAAATGATTCAGAATTAATGATCATTATAAAAGTTGCTTTATGAAAATAAACCGAGGAGCGAGGGGAACGGCCCTGCAGTCCTCTCCACTAGCCTAATAATTAATGTCGCCATGACGACCCAGGGTTTTTCGGTTATTTTTGCAGACAGTGTGGTACCCCCCCTGGGTCAGGTGACCTCCGGCTCGTCCTCCCATTGGCTGAATCGTACGTAAACAGTGGGCGTCCCGGGTGGTTTGAAACGCAGTTAGCGCGGCCCGTGCGCCCGTCTGCAGCAGTTGGTCCGGGCCTCGTTGAAAAATGATCGCCCATTGTGTCGGCGAACGACGAGATGTGCGGTGCGGCACGTGGCGCTATTGTTTTCGGGACCTCCCCCCCTGCCCCCCCCGCTCGTTCCCCTGATTGTCTGTCCTTTAACCAACCCTCCTGCATTAATCTGCTGGAATGACAGGCCTCACACAAATAGGATGCCATCTGTTTGGCTGCCCCGTTTCCACCCTGAGCCGGGCCTTTCTGCCCCTCCCCCAGCCCGGGACAGGACCCTGCACTGCCCGCGGGGGTGGATGAGTGAAGGGGAGGGGGGTAAATAAGGCGCACTCTCAGTCTGTCCCCTGAATAAATTACATCAGTGCAGAGGAGAGATTTGGAACGTGGCCTGGGGCGCCCGGCCGGCCCTCGGACTGAGGTTATGAATAATCATCACACACTGGAGGGTAACTTTAGACTGGAGCTTTGATGTGGGAGGTGTAGGTGCAGCGCAGCAGCTGCTGGAGGTTCGGGTACAACAGATACTCGGCTTTGTGACACCTGCTGGATGTTCCTCAGCACACGTGATCTCAATCAGACCTTCGTTACCATGAACTTTTTTCAATTCTGGAATGAAACTCGATACTGGGAGTTTAATCGCGGTGCCACACGTCCTGAAGTCCATCTGCTCCGAAAATTACCCATAATCAGGAGTATCACATTTAGAGTTACAGTTGGTTACAGAAGGTTTCACGCCTGTTCAACAATAACACCAAAGAGTCCAACAAACGTCTTAACAGTGAAGGTGTATCATGTCAGTTCCCTACCCCCAAACCCACTGTGATCTACAGATCACTCGACTGTGGACAGTGTGGTGAGTTCTAAACCAAACTACATGGAAAAAACGACTTATTTAAAGCCAAATCTGATATGACACACATCTTATTGTGGTCCAGTCTGGAGTATCTTGGAGATGCTGCGGCCACAAAAGCTTAAGAACTTTTCCCCCCTCAAAAACATTTCTGAGAAAGGAAAGACACTGAAAAGTGGACTCAACTTTGAAGAACACACGATTATTGAGCTCCACACCCTTACTTACTCACAACTAGGGCTAATTTAGAGCAGCAAATCCACCTTCTGCATGCTTTGCGAGGTGGGAGAAATCTGTAGTACCTCTATATATCTATAAACCATACCTCGAGGAGAACGTACCCTGTTCTAACCACATGCTACAGACTTGGCTTGTTCACACAGTGCACGTCACAGCCGAGATTTAACCCCACACTGATGATTTTAGCCTCAATCCTGAGTTTTATAACGTTCATAAAGTCACAATATCTCGAGACACTCTGAGTCCACCATGTTTGCACTTGTGAGCAGTAACATTGGGAGTGGAATGAAAGGCTGGAGTGTTTTTAGACTGTTTGGTATCATTATTAAAACTGCGTCTTATTAAGAAATAAACAACAACAATAAGACCTGTGGTGTTCCTACACATTATAACAATGTGTTTCTGTTGTTAGCATATTCACCCGGTCTGATAAACATTAAAACCTGCTTTAAGTTTAGATTAATACATATTATTGGATTGTGTTTACACTAGTAATAAATGAAAGTAAGTTATTGCTCAGTGCTCTGATTCACCAATTGTAATCAGTACTGTAAATGCTGTTAAGGTTTTAAAAGCAGGTTTTTTCAGCAGGCTGGTGTTTGATTTCACAACCTCCTGGTTACTTATACACACTCTTAAATCCTGAGCTGCTCGTTCAAGCTTGAACAACGTTAAACGACAAAACCAGAGTCACCATAACGATCAGAAACTAAAGCCACAATAAACAACATAAAACCTCTAAAACCGCCCAAACACGACTGGATCTGGTTCCACTGATACACGTCATTAATAATCCGGTCATTAATAATCTGTTTTTTTTATTACTGACAGAAATGATTATTATTTTTTTAATGCTTCATCTGGATCAGGAAGGAAAGATCATTACACAACGTTCTCAGAGCTGATGTTCAGTTCATTGTAAGCTCAGATTTCTTCACTTTAACTGTAAAGACGTTTAGAGGTGATGCAAACTGATCAGGGTCTCTGTGAGGAGGTGGTGCAGCACCAACCTGTTTCAATCAAATCAGAATGAAACAGGGCCAGTTGTACCAGCACCAAGTCCCTGAATGTATAAACTGTGTATAACGTGACACTTTAGCAGTTTGTAATGAATTATACATTTATCTACCCCCCCCCCCCCCCCCCCCCCCAACTCTTAAGCCACTTAAACCTTAAAACTGGACCATGGTTAGAAAATGCAGTATTTGATCTGTAAGTGATGGTACCTGTAATCCTGTACTGAGTTCTGATCCTGTCCTGAATTTGCCATCAGTCCCGTGATCCTGTCTGTACATCCAGCTTCAATCATCGCCTGTAACACACACACACACACAAACACACACACAAACACTTTTATATTTCATACTATCAGTATTACATTCCAGTGATACCAGTATAATATTAATATCATGATTAATTCTTATGATAGGACAGGACTTATATTTGGTTCTTTTATTCCCGAACCTCAACCACATAAAGATCAGATTAGATATTAAGTACATTATTTCACACTTGAAGTCAGAAGTTTACATACACCTGTAAGAACCATGTGCATGTACGTCAGCTTTAGGGTTTATTGCTTTTGACTGCGACCCCTCTGCTCTGTTCCTAACAGCACCCCCGCACTGGCTGAGGAGAGCCACAGACTGTCACCGGCAGCTTCTTTTCACCTGCTGCTCTCACAGAGACACTTTATATGCCTTGACTAGAGACCACTGTTCCATGTTTTTTTTAACAGGTAAAGTCAAGCTAGTCCTATTTATATAGACACAAAACATCTCCAGCTTCATGGTCATTAATTTACATTATAGAAGATCAGCACCACCAAACTATATACAAAATATAAAATAATATTTAGATCCAGCAGCAATTCTGAAAACCCAAAGCAAACGTATTTTTGGACAAAAACAGTCTGTTCCAAACTTCCAACAATCTGTAAAATTATATTAATTAAAATAATATTTAAATGAATTATTTTAAAAATAAATATTACTTGTGATTTTTAGATGATAGCTCCCTATGTGCTCCTCTATGTATGCATTTTTACATTTTACTCATTTTAATAATTAATGTAAATATTATTAAGTATTCCTTACAAATAAATGAATATAATGATTATATATGTTGTTATATAAAACATGTGATTAATCAGTTTTTAAAACAATAAAATAAACAAGTAAAACTATACATAAGGTTATATTTATATGACTAAAGTAGTCCTGTTTATAATAAATGTTTAGACTAAATACTGTATAAAATGCAACATATATAATATATTGTACATATTTAACCCAAAGCAGTTTGTGTATCTGGTTAGGCTTTAAAAACAACAATAAAATTAACATGTCAAACATTATAAAATAAACAGAATCAGGACAATGCTTCTTCACATTTTTATATCACTAATGTATTCATGAGTGTAACATGTTTATACTATATTCTGTACATTTTATATTCATTTATTCTGTAAAATCGTTCAAAAAAGTGCAATAATTATTTCCAAATGTACAGTTTACAGCAGAAGGTATAAAACTAGCTGTATCTTACCTGTGTTGGTGGTATAACTGGTGTAGAGAGTGATGGGGAGCAGAGATGGTGCAGTCCAGCCTCTCAGACCCACAAACCGTTTTTAAATTTCCCTCTACTGCACTGTTCAGGGGGGCCACTGGTGCGCATGCGCAGTACTCCCGAACTGTACTGGTCATGAGCCGGTGGTGCGCATGCGCGGTATTCGAAATGAGCGCACCTGCTGCAGCAGTAATAACTGGTTTATAATAAAGAAGAGCAGTTTACAGCTTTAATTCCGATCTAATATTCACATAAAACCTGAATTCATGGAAAACTTCAGAACTCCAGTCCCAGTTTCTTCCTCTGCACGTGTGGAATAAATTCAGTCCAAAACTTTCAGTAAAATCACATTCAGAGCAGAAAGTGTGAAGAGTTCCAGATCAGATGTTCTTCAGCAGCAGTTTGTTCTGCAGGTTCATCCTGGTTCTACAGGTTTATCCACACTGAGACTAAACACAGCAGAGTCCTGTAGAGGATTATTCTGCTCTGTGTGGAGGTCTCTGTGGATGTGGATGAATGAGTGAAGGTGTTTCAGTGCTGCAGTGATCTGTGTGTGTGTGTGTGTGTGTGTGTGTGTGTGTGTGTGTGTGTGTGTGTGTGTGTTTGAGCGCGTGTGTGAGCGCGGGTTCGGGGCGGCAAAACAGGCGCAAAGTGCGGCGGCTCCCCCACCACAGCTCCGCTCCCACCGCAGCCTCATCCATCAGTGCACAAATATTTGCATAGTATAAACTCAAGATTAAACCAGTGACCAGGCTGTGATCTCTCAAAATAGAATTAATGTTTGAATTATTCTGTTTGGGATTATTGAGGCGATTTATAATCTCAGTAACATTCAGAGATTCAGTTTTATTTCTACATGAATCTATTATGGAAATATCAGCATTTTATTTTCTGTTTTGTTTATTTATAATTATTGTTAAGGTTGAAACACGTTGACTAAATTCTATTGGACTGCATGGCATGTTGGGTTTATATTAAACAGATTAATATTGAGTTATTTCATTTGGTGTGTCTAGAATATTTTCTTACAACAAAGATATTCAGCTTTAATTAGTAGCTGACTATGTTTCAGTATCTTACATTTATAATAATCCATGACAAACTATTATCATGCAGAATTCATTTATTAGTCATTTATTATTACAAGTTAAACCAGTGTGTGTCGTTACTACATTTACATTTTAATAGCTGATCTATAGACTTACATACATTTATTCAGTTGCTTTCTGATATTTCTGTGCAACCCCCCTCAGTTTACCTCCTATAAGACAACATTACATGTTTATAACATTACATAACATCCAGCTTGCTTAAAACCAATAATAAAGGGAAAGATGTTGGTTAAATACTCCTACATATATATATATATGTTTATTATTACTTTTGCTTGTTTGTGTTGGTAGTGAAAATCATTTCCATGTTGTTCTTGATTTGGTTTTTAATTAATGGAATAAGTTAATATCTGTTGTCCTGTGATAAACTGGTGCCCAGGTCAGGGTTTAGGCTATTTCATTACTGCACCCAGTGTTTCAGGTGGTGCCGCACTGACTGCGACCCTGGTCAGGATGAATCAGTTGTTCAAGATGAATCGACGAATGAATGAATGAACTTTATCAGGGTTAGTAAATTAATATAATTGAACTGTTTCTCCTCGCTTCTGTTATCTGAAATGGTTTTATTCTCATTATTATAAAACTTATTTTTATTGTATTTTTAAGGTACACTGTGACCCAATGTGATGTACGGAACACTGTTATCTTCCTCAGTATGTATAAAATTAAGTCTTATATAAAAGCATGAATAAATACAGAGCACATGTGTGTGTATTTACATCATATAACACTTTATATAATCAAATATTTCTTTATGTAATGATTTAAAACATAAGTAAATATTTGAGTGCACTTCACACTGTTATTAAAATGGCGTCTGAATGTGAGGTGATTCTCACTTTAATGGTGTAAAATAAACTGAACCCTGCACCGTTTTTAAACCTCATGCCAGTTGAATCCTGTAGGGAGACGGGAGGTATTAGGGGGGTATTAGGGGCGGTATTTGGGGGTGGTTGGGGGGTATTACAGGGTGATAATTGACTTTAGGACCCGGGGGAGTTTACAGATGGTGAATTATCACGTCACAACGATCAATAAACCTGTAACGGACAGAAAGGAAACCCTGTGTCCCGCTCCCTCCAGGTCCTAGCGCCGGCCTGTCATCTTATATCACTTTAATCCATGACTGGTTAGATCTCCTAGTGGTCAAACAAGGTAAAATCCAGCAGATAAATCAGCAATACAACTAGAGCAGACTTACATGTAGAATTACAGCAAGTAAACATTCTCCAAGTGACTTTTTAACTTATATTTATATGTTTCTTTTTTACATTTATTAATATAATTTATTACTTGTTCTGGGGTGGCATCAAAGTAGCACCAGCGCTGACCGTGTTCACGTTTTAGATCTTCTCTGGTTTAGTTCCACTATTTTGTCTTTAGATTTACCTCCTAAGATCCCTTTAGAAACATCACAACAAGGGGTCATCTACAGGGTCATCCCACTGACCCTGGCGTTGACCTTTGGCCACATCGGCAGGTCACGTTGAACCTTCACATCATCTCAGACCGGGAACTGTCAGTTCTGTCATCATTTTTATCATCCGTTCATCAACCCCCTGCGATGCCACTTCGGCTCATGTCAAAGCCGGTTGTCTTTGATTTCTTTTGAAGATGCCACCACAGTAATATGTTTAGTAGTGTGTCGTCACAGACGGGTCCCATGGTGTCATGTCATCGGAAATCTAGGGTTGTCTCACAACAATTTACGGTGGCTTCTACTGAAGCTTTAACACCTGTTACCTGCATATACAGCATATAAAAAAACCTTGGTACTGAAGAGTTGTCAGGCCTCCTCATGAGAAAGTAGAGCGATAAAGGAGGACAGACACAGCAGAGATCAGAGACAAGAACCAGATCAGAAAATGAAATGACAGGATGGAAGAGGTGGTTGGATTTTTCGGTGGGAACGCAGCGAAGCCTGTGTCATAATACTCCCTTATTCTCTGTTCGGAATCTCTAATGAGAGAATCAAATGCTGTGGCTCATGTGTAATGGGATTTGCCGAGTCTCGTGCGGTACCTCGGCCCAGCGGGCAGCACAAAGCCTGTTAAGGTTGGACAAGCATTACAGGCCGGAGGGGTGCGCGAATGAGCGTAGAGGGGGGTGCAGGGGCAGTGAGAGAGGTGTTAGGTAGTCCAGACAACACACTTTTGCAGTGGGAAAGATATAGCTGGACATATTAAAGAAGACGCATTTCTTCTGATGCTCTGGATTGGTAGGAAGATGTTCATAAGGAAATCTAACATTTAATATACAGCACGATATGAGAAGTGTCCGGGTTTGGTACCAGGTTTGGTTTGAGTGCCAGGAGAAATCCATATTTGCTGATTTGCCTATTTCAGATGGAAACTATGGTGCCATCCACTGTCAAGTCAACAAGCAAAAAACACTGTAGTCTCTACTCTTTATTAGAATTCACGTCAGAAGCCCTCAGATAGTGCATACTGTTCTGTAGCATGTAGCCTTAAATAAATACTGTTTTTTAGAACTTCTGAAGAGAAGAACTCTTGGTTGAGCTAGACATTCTGTACCAGAAAACTGGTATAATTTAGACTTAATATGTCTGTAGAACTCAGCTGATGCTTTGGAATGTTCGGTTGGATCTTGGAACAGACAAGTAAACAGTTAGAAGAACATTTGAAGAGCTGATGTTGTACAGAACCCAAACTGAACAGACCCAGAGAGTCACCTCTAGAATTATTGGCACACTTGGTAAAGGTGTCAACAAGGTCTTGAAATAAATTATATTAAAAATGATCATAGTCAAACATTCTGATACTCATTTTTTTTAAATTCTGTTTTAGTAGAATGTCAATAATTCTAGATCTGACAAGAGCTGCACCCCTTCACTTTTGTACTCTAAGCTTTGTTATTACACCTTGTTGGGAAAGGAAACACACGCTCTTGGTCTCTAGATGTTAAAAGATTTGAGAAATGCTGCACAGTTTATTGAACTCTACTTGATGGGCAGTGGTGAGAAGTTGCGTTTGTGATGGTGAGAGATTGTTCTGTATTCAGTATGACCTCCTGAGTGAGTAATTACTGGTGTTATTATGAGTGGCTGTTATTGTGTTCCACTAATCAAAGATCAGTAAGTAACCAGATCTTCACTGTCGTGCAGCTTCATTCTCAGATCCCTGGTCATGGAGGAGAGGTTGGAGAGAGAGGTGGAGAGCACGAATGGTAACTGAGTTCAGCCAGATTGTGTTTCTGTATCTTTGTGTTACTTCTAGTAGATCAGGAGACACCCAGTTAAACACTGAACAATATCTGGTTGCTTGCAACCTCCGGCCGAACAGACCATTAATGATTTAGCGCACCGGTGCTGTTGCTGGAGAGCTGGGTGATAGTCTGAGCAGACGAACGCTGAGACGGGTGTTCACATCAGTTCTGGACAGCTCAGAGATACTGATGTGAGGAACCTAGGACATCGAGAATGTGAAAAATACCTCAAAACGCTTGGTGATCTTGGAAAACAGATGAAGCCGGACATTCTGAAGTCTTCTGGAATCTGACTTGACCTGTTCTGAAGCTCTTGCATTCTACAGACCAACCAAACACACATATTTGAGACTTTCTTCGGGACATGAGGAACAGGCAAAGTTTGACTTTGAATTCTACAGCAAACAACTTTCTACAGCTCCACTAAAACCACTTTCAACACAAAGCTGAACTGATTGTCTGAAGTTCAACTAAACTCACAGTGGTGGATCATAAAGGCATGAAGTTCAGCTGAACACAAGTTGGTGGATTATGATGATCTGAAGTTCTACTGAACATATACGTGGATACTAAATGTCTGAACATTTACCGAGCACAAACAGATTGATTTTTTGTTAAACGTCATTACACAGGTGGATTCCAGTCGTCTGATTTCTACTAAACACAAACAGGTGGATTCTGATGGTCTGGATGATCCTAAATTTAAGAGTTCTCTGGTGTACGCTGGCATGGGAGGACTCGCTTGGCAGAAATTTAGAGATTAGCACTAGTTGGAACATCAACCACAATGCAGGTACAGACAGAGATGTATTGGTGTCACTCTGTCCAGTGTTTTTCTTCTGATTTAGTAGTAGAGCTTAGCAGATCTCACATTTTACACTGATATCCTACCAAGTCTCTTGGTTGGTCTTAAAGTTCTGACTTGCACAGGTAGACACGGTCAGATTGTCTGATCAAATGTCTGAAACTTCAGCTGCTATCTGAAACTAGCATGATTTGCATAGTCGAGGTCTTGGGGATGATTTACACTAATCCATCACTTCTAGTTTGATCTGCTTTTGCTGCATGACGGCACCTTCTGCACCTTCAGCACCTTCACTTCACAAATGTCTCACCTGAATCTTCCACAGATCTGATCGATTACTAATTCATGAGCAGTATCTTACAGCAGGGGTCTCGGCCACTTTCTACAGGAGGTGTGTAACAGGATCTCACGGGTCACTTCAGGAGATCTTCTCATGGATAGTGTTTCTTCTACTTCGGTCACTCTTATTCTGTCTCTTCTCTTGGATGAGGTCACCTCCACTTGGCTGTGATGGACACGCTACACTGGACTCAAGAAGCTCTCATCTCTTAATTAAAATTCACTCCGTTGCTCAGGAGATTTTCCTAAACTGACCGTGCAGTGATTGAGTTTTCACGCTGAGTTTCTTTTCTTATTAATTAGTAGACCAATGGTTCAGCTCTTAAACTCTCTAGTCCAGGTACCACACAGGTAGCCGAGGTACCTCTAAGCACCACAATAAATCCTGCAGTCAGTGTAAAATCCTTCGTATTCTTAATAGTGTGTTATTCATCAGAGCATCTATTATTCCATCAACAAGGCCCTAGTGTTCATATAGTTTAGCTCTTTAGAAGATCCTTTTTGAAAGGCTTGTTCATGAAGACATGGTTTTCTCCAGTGACCTAAACTCCTGACCTCAACTCTGTTAAAGCATCTTTTAGGATGAATTCAAGTCTTCTGATGCCCACAAGGTCCTGAAGAGACTCCAAAGTCTTCTGGACAGTCTTCAGAGTCAGAGTGAAGCCTGTTGTAGCCTATGATTTTGAAATGGAATGTCAAACAAGCTCATGTTTGGGTGTTTACCTACATCTGGCTATACAGTTCAGCTCTAAATACCTTTCACATTTTCCAAAGTCATGTGGTGTACCGCATAGGGGTGTCTACCCTGCCTCTTGGGGTACAACACCTTGAGGATGAATGTAGTGAACATACTTCACTGTAGGAACAAACTGTGGTTTGCTGTGTATTTTCAGTCCTAAGCAATATGGCTCCAACACTCTCAGAGATGCTGGGGTGATAATATGCACCTTTAGTGATTGGGTTGGTATTCAAAGACTCAAACTACTAAGTCGATGAGTTCCAGCAAACATAAACATTCAGAGTTTTCTCTAAAAGCTTAAAGTCTTGAGTTGTTGTCCTGATCTTCTTCTCCCTCGATGTCCATGCGCCCGATCACAATTGATGTGTCACAAGTGTCTTTCTGTCCATTGTTCTACTGTTTAGCTCCAAGTTCAGCCTGTTCCCATGTACGAACGATAGTAAATCAGAGAGAAAATGGAGTTTAGAGGGTGGGGGTGTGGGAGTTCCACTCTCTTCACAATAATCGCAAGACTCAGATTAGTTCTGACATCTCGAATGGGGGACCTTCAATGATATTGTTCACCTGCCTCTTTGGCTTAGAGCGAGGGGTGAGCGAGGGGTGGGGGGGTGTTAGGGTCGGTCCCGGGGGCATGAAGTGAATGGGGTGATGGGGATGACGTGAAATGATTGCTTGGCTTACAGGTGCTGGAAAATCTCACCTGGTCCAGTGTATCGTTGGTCCAGGGTCACAAACCCGGGGAACTAAACAACACTGGAGCGCACACACACACACACACACACACACACACACACTGATCCTGAACTTTAGGGTTCACTGGTCTATATTCCTGCACTGCTCATAACAAGTCCCCATTGTTCGGTCACAGGGCGCTCTAATTGGACACGGACCGTTACAGCACTATTTAGTCTTAAGAAGGCCCCATCTCAGCGACTCCCAGATCATACAAACATCGGGGACCTTCCCTCCCTCTCAATGCTCGTTCCCTCCCTCTCTCGCTTCTTTGCCCTCAACCCTTTCTGCATCCATCCGTCCTCCTCCCGCGGCCCAAATAGGCCAAATCCCCTTTATTGTCCCCGGACTGGCCGGTGTGAAATTCACTCTGACGTTAAATGTTTTCTAATGAATAAATAGTGAAAGGAGAAGCAGAGGGAATATATGTAATGGAATGTAGACTGCATTTTAAATGCTTTTTCATTGTCTGCTGTCTTTTCTCTCTTTTTTTTCGTCCTTTTTTCTCTTTTTTTTTTGGAGAATTTACAGGACAAAAGTGGCTCTCTCAGACGAGAGCTAATAGTGATTCGGAGTGTGAAGCAGGAGCAGAATTTCAGGAGGCTTTGATTCACCACGTCGGATTTAATGTTGTTGTTTTTTTCTTCGCTTGTAATTTGAAAGTCAAATTTCCAGAGGTTCTCAGCACTGGAGAGAAAAAAACAACATGAAAATGAGAGAGAAGCGTTTCAGGACGTTCAGTATGAGTGTCCCTGCAGTTCTGAGGTTTTAATGATTTCTGTGATTAAATAATTCATCATTAAGAACCTTTTATGATTTATAGTTTATTTATAGACGGACGGTAATACGTTCTGTAATGAAAATCAACCCTGTGGCATGGCCAGCTTATTCTTCATTACCAATTATGGTGCCATAAGCCTGGGGATTTCTCTGTGCCCATATAAATAGTGGCTAGTTTGACTAGGAAAGAGTTTACCTGCACCCATTAAACTAAACCTAAAATGTACATTGGTATTTATTTATGCTCCTAAACCATGTAGCTGTGGTTGGGGCGGCACGGTGGCTAAGTGGGTAGCACTATCGCCTCACAGCAAGAAGGTCCTGGGTTCAGTCCTGTGTGAATTCTGTGTGGAGTTTGCATGTTCACCCCGTGTCTGCGTGCATTTACTCCGGGTGCTCCGGTGTCCTCCCACAGTCCAAAAACATGCAAGTGAGGTGAACTGGAGATACTAAATGTCCATGACTGTGTTTGATATTAAACTTGTGAACTGATGAATCTTGTGTAATGAGTAACTACCGTTCCTGTCATGAATGTAACCAAAGTGTAAAACATGACGTTATAATCCTATTAAATAAATAAATAAATAAAATAGCTGTGGTCGGACAGTCCATGCGGACAATCTGATCCCGTCCTGCACTGATATGATCCTCTAGACCTGAGGATTTAGTGGTCACTGTACTGACGGTGATGTGATACGAGTCCTGGGCTTCTATCCAGTTGGTGGTGAATTATGCTGTCAGTCTTACAGACCAGAGCAGCGATGTTGCTGTAATTGGACGAGATCTGCTTACACAACACAAACGGCTACATGAGTGAAGATGTTCTAAAGAGCTTTACACAACAGTCACCTTCAGTCGCCTCGGCATAATTATGCATTTCTAACTGGCCTCCGTTTGCCCCTAGCATGATGATCAGACACGTTTTATTTCTAAAGAACTTACAGATATACAGATGTACCCAGGTGTTACTGGCAACCCAGCAGATAGAGATAAGATAGAGGTAGATACGCTCTCAACTGTAGTTACTTTTACTACATCAAACATTTTCAGAAAGTCTCAGATGGGAGTAACATCACAGAGACACTCAGGGTTTGCAAACTGGACTGATTACGTCTCTTCTTTAATACTGAACCATCTCCAATTTGCAGAAAGGTAAAGGTAAGCAACGTCAACTGGACCTGGAGCGGGCGCTCACTGCCAGGGACAAGGTGGGCGTCCAGGACTTGGTGCTTCTTGATGCCCACAGCAGCGAGGCCGCGGTTCTGGACAACCTGAAGGATCGTTTCTCAGAGGACCTGATATACGTGAGTTTGGGTTTACCTGAGGAGCAAATGGGATTAGAGTCGAGCTGTTTAGGCAAATTGGAATTCATGGTTGGCAGGCAATGAAGAAAAGTCACCAGTTCATGTTTTTGTGTGTTTTATAGACTTACATTGGGACCCTTCTGATCTCAGTCAACCCTTACAAAGAGCTGGACATCTACAGCAAGAAGCACATGGACCTGTACATGGTGGTCAACTTTTATGAGCTTCCACCTCACATGTAAGTGAATTTTCCTGTATGTGTTTGTTTACTATTAATGAACAACTAGTTTAAAATCAGGTCTTTACAATATGATCCTTGAAGCTCTTGTAATCAATGACTTGCTGGTTCCTGGTGCTGTAGAACTGTAGAAATCCATTTCACCATCTCCACACTCAGATGTGTTCATGTCCTCCTCTGCTGCAGATACGCGCTGGCTGATAACGCCTACCAGACCATGCTGTCCGAGGGCAATAATCACTTCATTCTGATCTCCGGTGAGAGCGGGGCGGGTAAAACCGAGGCCACTAAGAAGATCCTGCAGTACTACGCCGTCAGCTGCCCCAGTAGTTCTCTGCTGGATTCCGTCCGGGACAGGATGCTCATGTCTAATCCCATCCTGGAGGTCTGATCTCCTGTTTCTTCACTTAATACAGAGTAAAACATTAACAGAAGCAAGTCTTGGAATTCTAACGTATTCTACAAGTGTTATTTATATGTGACCAGTTGATTGAAACAGATTTTAATGTGTAGTGTCTGGATATAAATAGCTATAATTTATTTATTTCTCAGCATTTTAACAGGCTTTAATAGGGTGGTACGGCAGTTCTGAGGAAGAGGGTTCGGTCCTTGCCCTCAGTGGCGGACTGTGGGGAGTTTTACCTCATAACCCTGTGTTTGTATGAGCTTCTCGAAGTACTTAGGTTTCCTCTCTATCCAAAAAAACACCAGTAGGTGAATTGGCCACTTTTTTTGTTTGTTTATCCTTTAAAACCCGGTGTATTTCTGCCCTGCACCTTGTGTCGGCTATAAGCTCAGAATCCTCTTCAGATAAAGCAGCTACTGGATATGAATGAGTGAATGAACGTGCATGTTAGACTGATGATGCTTCTGATTTTGCTTTCTTATCAGGCTTTTGGAAATGCCAAGACTCTGAAGAATGACAACTCCAGCCGCTTCGGGAAGTATATGGACATCCAGTTCGACATTCAGGTTGGACGCCGTTCTGTACTCTGTGGTTAAGAATGTGAGCGCTATGGCTAAGCTGTGCCACTCTGGTTTCCTGTCGTAGGGGGATGCAGTTGGAGGTCACATCATCAGCTATCTGCTGGAGAAGTCTCGCGTGGTCCATCAGAACCACGGTGAGAGGAACTTCCACATCTTCTACCAGCTGCTGGAGGGAGGACGTCAGGACCTGCTGACTCAGCTCGGCCTGGAGAGAGACACGAAGCGTTATAAGTACCTGGTCCAGGTATGACTGCTCATTGTGCCAGTCTGGACCGTGTGAATGAACCTGTACCTGTATGTTCTGTGTTGGCATTATTACCGTTCTCCTGCAGGCCGAGTGTGCCAGTGTGAGCTCCATCAATGACACCAACGACTGGAAATCAGTGAAAAACGCCCTCTCATCCATGCACTTTGATCTCGCTGACGTTGAGGTGAGAAGATCACAGAGAATGAGCGTGATGGAGTGTTTTATATGACAGAAGTGTGTGTGTGTGTGGATGCTGTAACTGTTTTCTCTGTAGCACTTGTTCAATATTATTGGAAGCATCCTGCACTTGGGGAACGTCCAGTTTGATGGAGATACCAAAGGTTTTGCTGTTCTTCACTCCAATGCAGACCTGCGCTGGGTATCGAAGGTATGAGACCATCCACAAACCGTAGACCAAACATGTATGCAAGAAACCAATAATTGAGGTAAAATAGGTAAAGATTTATTTTTCCATGCAGCTGGTTGGGGTTCATGTTCAGACTCTGACTGATGTTCTGACCTACAGGAAGATTGAAGCCAAAACAGACGAGGTAACATGATGCCCTCTGATAAACATTTACCATTTCATTCTTTGTAGCGTTTAATAAAAAACTGGTCTGTGGAGCAGATAGACATGAGGTTCATCCTGAAGCCCATCAGCAGAACGCTGGATCTGTCTGAGCGCCACAGTTCAGCCACAGTGGTGCTTGGATTGTAATGTAACGTAGGGTTGATTGTGTTGTGCAGGTTTTGTGTCCCTTCACGGTCGATCACTCCATCTACGCCAGGGACGCTCTAGCCAAAGCCATCTATGGCCGCACCTTCACCTGGCTGGTCAATCGCATCAACGAGTCGCTGGAGAATCAGGTCAGAAAAAAAGATGAAATGTTAAAACTAGGCCATAATTCCAGGATTGGGGCTTTAGATTGGTAGATTGGCTGGGGTTCTAGAGAGCATATCTGGTTTGGGGTGGGATGGATTTATTGTGGCACTCCTGCACTCAAGGGTTGAGACCCGACTCAGCTACTAGGTGATCTTAGAATCTCTAGATGTAATAAATTGGCCCTTGAGTTTATTGTGATATAAGATTAAGCCTTAATCTGGTTTTTCAGGACTCTACCAGGAAGACAGTAATCGGATTGCTTGACATCTATGGATTTGAGGTTTTCTTTGTAAACAGGTATGAATCTGTATTAGGTTATAACACTACAATACATGTTGCGCAGTCCTGTACATTATTAACGAGTTGCATTTTAATGAACGCACCCTGAACTCTAATTAGCACCTCGCAGTGACAGCTGATACACACTCCTGCTCATAATGTAGCGTGTGATCCATACAAAACACTGCAGACTGGATTACACTCAACACACTCTGATCACATGAAGGATAAAGTGTGTGTTTGTGCTCGTGTCTGTGTTTGTGTTGCAGCTTTGAGCAGTTTTGCATTAATTACTGTAACGAGAAGCTGCAGCAGCTCTTCATCCAGCTCACGCTGAAGGCCGAGCAGGAGGAGTACGAGGCCGAGGGCATCGAGGTAACAACAATAACTCAGTATTGTTTATTAAAGGTTGTGTTCAGAGTGAAGATGGAATCGAAACTGTAGAGACCCACCAATGGACGATTTAGATTTTGTAAAATAAACCACTAAATAAATAAATAAAGTTTAAATAAAGTTCTAAGTACGTTTTTCCTGATGTAGCTACTGTAAAATACAGCAGAAATACTGTAGCTCTAAAGCTCTCCCACAGTGGACTTATTCAGTCAGTAAAATAAGAAAAATCTGGAAACCTTAAAAGTGTGAATCCACATGTTAATATATTGTTAATGTCAGACCACGTTTACTCATTGTGTGTGTGTGTGTGTGTGTGTGTGTGTGTTACAGTGGGAACCGGTTCAGTTCTTCAACAATAAAATCATCTGTGACCTGGTGGAGGCCAAACACAGCGGAATCATCTCAGTACTGGTACAGAGGAATAAAAATCTAATGATTTATTTTACCTGAACTTGTGTGTAACTAATCCCACCGGTCATGTTCATGCTCAGGATGATGAGTGTCTGATGCCAGGTGATGCCACGGATCTCACCTTTCTGGAGAAGATGGAGGAGAAAATGGGCCACCATCCTCACTTCGTCACGTTAGTGATTATAAAATAAATGTAAAACATTACTGACCAGGGGTTAGACTTCCATCCATAAACACCCTGATATCACTGTTTGTGAGACAGGTATAACCTGGCTGAAAAGAGGACTCGTAAGACTCTGGAGAGGGGCGACTTCCGCCTGCTGCATTACGCTGGTGAGGTGACCTACTGCGTAGTGGGTAAGAGATCAATTATTATTACTATTTCTTCAGGATTCAGTCTTTCCCTGCATGAAACTGATTCCAGGTTTGATTGTGAAACTGTTTTCTTACTCCGTGTCTCTTTTCCTAACAGGTTTTATTGACAAGAACAACGACCTGCTGTACAGACACATTAAAGAGGTGAGCAGGATGACTGGGTCACCCAAAGTTTCCTCCAGACTTGGACCTGCGTCTCTGAACGGCTGCTCTGAGACGATTACTCACTGTGGAAATATAAAAAAATTATTATATTATTTTTTATAAAGTATGTGTGTGTGTGTGGTTTACAGGCAATGCGACAGTCTAAGAACCCAATAGTGCGTCAGTGTTTCATCTCTGATGAGGTGGACAGCAGGCGGAGACCAGAGACGGTACGAAACCGAAACCTCCCGTCATTTATAGTCATTATCGGTCACTCCAGCACCAGTGTTACCAGTAAATAAAATAACCTGAATGATTCGATGTGGTTCAGGTGGCGACTCAGTTTAAGAACAGTCTGCAGGGGCTCGCCGAGATCCTCATGGCTAAACAGGCGTGGTACGTTCGCTGCCTTAAATCCAACGATGACAAGCAGCCAGGTGAGACCTGAGGCCTGTAGAGATCTTCCTATAGATAATCCACACATTATCAGCTTTGAGAACCACTGGTGTCTTAAGGTTTATGATGTGACATGTTGGGACTGAACTCTGATTCTCTCTGGATCAGGGAAGTTTGATGACGTCCTGGTGAGGCATCAGGTGAAGTATTTAGGTCTGATGGAGCATCTGAGAGTCAGACGAGCAGGTTTTGCATATCGCAGAAGATACGAAGACTTTCTGAAGAGGTATATTGTAATATTATGAGATTTCTGTACTGATACGGCTTTGTTGTGACTGTGTCTGGTGGGGTTATGATAATGTTCCAGGTATAAACCGCTGTGCCCGGATACCTGGCCGCACTGGAGAGGAGTTCCTGCTAAAGGAGTGGAGAGACTGGTGCAGCACCTCGGCTACCAGCCTGATGAGTACAAGATGGGCAGGTACCCACACAGACACATATATATAGTGCTGTCTGATAACTGATTGAATCAGTTGCTGGTGGAGTTCCAGTAGTGCTTTAGGACTAAGGACACAATCACTGGTAAATAGTAAAACACTGACAGTGATAAACAGTGTAATTATTAGTCCTTTAACTTCCCTGTGTGCTTTTTTCTTCAGGACCAAAATATTTATTCGCTACGCCAGGACACTGTTCGCCACTGAGGACGCCTACGAGATCTGTAAACATGAACTGGGTCAGTAAAGTCGACCACTGTGGGATTCGGGTTGTATGTGAATAGAGGATGGATTAATTATTCAACATATAAATGTATTGGTTGATATTTACTGATGTATTCAAGGCAATACAAGCCATGATGTTCATACCTTATATCGTAAAGTTTCAGCACCTGATTGAAAATAAGATACTCCATTTAAATAACATAAATATTTTAACATAACTGTGTTACAGTTGCAAAGATTCAAGCTAAATACAAAGGTTATAGAACTAGAGAAGACTTCAAAAAACAGAAAGAAGCTGGTGAGTCAAAGTTCATGTAAGATGCTTTAAAAAGGCAGCAATCTTTTAAATTCTGGATCTTGTGATATCATCATGAACATCATGAACGTTTCCACCATCAGCTACTAAAATTGAGACGTGCTGGAGAGGAGTTCAAGCTCGCAAAGAACGAGAGAGACGAGCCTGGGCTGTCAAAGTCATCAAAAAGTACGTCAGCAAAAACTCCCTGAGAGAGACGGGAGTCTTTTATCTGAATAATTACCCGGATCATGTTCAGTATTTTGTTTTATTTGCTTTTACAGATTTATTAAGGGTTACATGACGCGAGGCGAAGCTAAAACCACAGATAACTCCGAGTACCTGGCGTTCGTCAGGCAGAGCTACCTCAACAGGCTGAAGAACAACCTACCACAAACAGTTCTGGATAAAACCACATGGCTCAAACCTTCACATGTAATGACCGAGGTATTCCTGAATTCTCTGTCTGGGTTGGTTGATTCAGTGCAGTTCTGAACATGCTGGCTGTACGTTTTTGTGGCTCTTTTCTGGTTCTTGCAGGCATCTGAGATGCTGCGGCGGCTGCACACGCGCTGGTTGGTGAGGAAGTATGTGAGAGGAATCACTCCTCAGAGGAAAGCTCAGGTACGGCTGCATGGACATGGTGGCATAGCAAGTAGTTTTGGTGGGTACTAATACTGCAGCTCCAGGAGTTAAAGTAAAAGCTCAAAGTATTACAAATAATGGAAGCACCTAGAGAACCAGACCAAGAGGTGAATGATTTGTCAGTAAATGATGTTGGGATGAAATTGGGTTCTTCATCTTCTTAATACAGACAAAATAACATCATTGGTTCACTTTTCTTTGGCCTTTTCCCTTTTATTACTGGATTTAAAAAAACAAACATGATGTTTCCTCTTATAGAGATTCAGGTGGGGTTACCATACACCATGGACGATGATCCATGCCAGTTGATTTTGAAACCTTGGGACCACAATTTTTGGATGGGTGTAACATACTACAGATTATATCTGTAAAACCAGGACTGGAGTTACTGATGTTCTGCTGGTTTCCTTTTTTCCAGCTCCAGATGAAGGTGGTAACCAGCACCATATTTAAGGGGAAGAAGGAAAGCTACCCTAAAAGCGTGTCTGTGCCCTTTATTGACACCAGGATCAGTCAGTCACTATATAATCCAAACATCTATTAAATACAGCGTTAATATGATTAAGTGTAAAGTGGATTACTTTAATGAAAGTATATAATAACAATCATAATGAAGTAGTGTTTAACACTCTCGTTTGAAACTTGGTGTCTCGGGTCTCCTTGCAGGTGAGCAGGACATTAATGTTCGTGTCATGCAGATGATAAACCAGGAACGTATCAAGGTGCATCTTAAACCTGATTCATGCTAAAAACAACTGTATATAAATGAGACCTGTGGGTTTTACTTTCACTCTTATTAACGTCCGCTGTTTTCTGACTCTCTGCAGTACAGTGTTCCTGTGGTCAAATATGACAGGAATGGGTTTAAGCCCAGACCAAGACAGTTGATCCTGACTCAGGTGGCACTTTATGTTGTAGAAGAGGCCAAAATCAAACAGAGAGTCCAATATGTCTCGCTCAAAGGTGACCAGTCTCTTCTGAACACTCTCACTTTTTTATACTTAGCCACCTTACATAGATTAGATTTGCTATATGGCTAAAAGTATATAGACACCCTTCTAGGTGTCTCAAACCTTCTTTGAGTTTGGTTCCAGCAAGGTCTGTAAAGACGTAGTTTAATAAGTTTGAAGGAACTCAGTAGCCTGCAGAAAACCCTGAACCCCACCAAACACTTGATGGTTCTAGTCCATGTCAGTGCCTCCAGAATCAAAATGTTCTTTTGACTGATTACGCTTTTGGTATTTTTGGAATGTGCTGTCCAAGAAGTTCATGGTCAGGTGTCCACCTGTATTTTGGTCATATAGTGTGTGTGTCTGTTGGCTTACACTACACTCAATAGATATTAGTTTTAGGGATGTTTGTAATAATGATTGTTCTTGAAATGTAGCTTCTCCATGGTTGTTCTGATTGTGATTTGTGCTGTTGTACCTCCAGGTGTTTCTGTCAGTAATCTGGGTGATAC
This sequence comes from Trichomycterus rosablanca, assembly GCF_030014385.1. Lineage (NCBI taxonomy): Eukaryota > Metazoa > Chordata > Actinopteri > Siluriformes > Trichomycteridae > Trichomycterus > Trichomycterus rosablanca. The sequence goes on along the minus strand of NC_086008.1, from coordinate 22,356,210 downwards.
CTTCATGATTCTCCATGTCGTGTGTGATGCCCCCAAACAAAAGGTACCACTATTAGATTCAGTGGACACAGTATCCCCAGCATCACTACTTTAACCTAAAATTTAATTTACAGCAGCCAATCCACCATCTGTGTGTATTTGTGAGGTGGAAATCCTGGAATTTCTTCACACTAAGTGAACAGACTTGAGGTTTAAACCCAGGTCATTGGACCTTACCTGAGAAAGGTTCAAACATGACTTTAAATGACTGTTCTTCATCTTCAGGGTGATCTGGTGCTTCAGTGTGATCATTTATATGAAGTTCTGACTAAACTAAGCCTGCTCACCAAAAAGCAGGACGCCATCAATGTGCTCCAGGGCAGGTGAGGAGGCTGCTAGCATTTCCTCTCAGACTTTACCATGTTTATGTAATAAAGGTATCAAAAATCACTCATCCTAAACATTTATTTGGATTCTCATCATTTGAACTTCATAAATGATGCCTTAAGAATATAGATATTACAAATACTAACTATCCTTAATCCCATTCAAGTATAAAGTTTGAGATCCAGGGAGGTAAGGAGAACTTTGTGGACTTCAGTACTGGGCAGGAACCTTCAGTATTTAAAGACAAAAACGGCCATTTGATGGTGGTGAGTCTAAACTACCTTCTGTTTTATTCATATTTAAATGAACAATCATTTCTTCTGCATGGATTTTCTCCTCCAGCTCTGAAGAGCTTCGAGATTCCAGTCCAAACCCTTCATTAATATGAAAAAATAAAATAATTTGCGTGTTGTGTAATGCAGTAGGACTGAAAATAGTTGTGTACCATGTTTACCACACAGGTTACACCACGAATCAAGTCCAGATGATGGAAACACCACGAAGACCTGGTGCTCATGAAGTGAAAGAGATCTGAGCTTAGTATTCTTAATGTGTTCACACCTCTAACAAACTGGTAAAGAAAAAGATGAAGCTCCTCAGTACAAAGTCTAAATATTTAAATAAAGAAAACATTAAAGACTTCCAAGTGCTGGGACTGGAACCAACATGAACCATCATCAATCAAGGGTGTATATAGAGGAAGATCTTTAGAACTTTCCTTTAGAACTCACCTTACAGCCGTGCTTGGAACCTTAAAGACTGAAGATCCAGAAGATCTGAGCTGATGAACACAGGCGTTACAGGATTTCTGAAACCTGTACCATAAAGCCATAATGTAAACTAGAGCGGTTTTATATCTTGAAATGTGTAAAACAAATTCAGGCGAATGAAAGGTTTTGGTAAACGTGTAGAAATCTTTATTGGTAATAAGGTGTGTATAAATATAAGTTGTATTTAGTGCACTGTACAAACCTCTGTACTGTATACAGATTACTGACTATGCCTTTAATAAATCTAATAACACAACATGAAATGAATATAGATTGTACATAAGAAACAGTATCAGACGTTTCAGAGTTCAGCCGTCATGCTGTAGTGAATATAATGGAGTGAACGGATCGTCTCTGGTTTGCTGACTGAAGTGAAGCATTTGTAATTTATTGACAGCAAAAGTTTCACACTGCAGCTTTAACTGGCAAATTAAGTTCAGAGCCTCTGAGCCAGGAAATCCTCCAACTGTGGAAATGTCAGAACCTGAAGGTTGCTGGTTCTCGACCCTGTCAGCACAAATATGGATGTTTTTAAACAGTGAATTTTGTCTGACGTAAAATAAAAGCTTTATGAAGAACACCGTCCAGAGTGGAGATTTCTAAACACTCAGTTTCTCTTGTGTTCATGCTGATGTTAATGCATCTTTATTGTGTGTGTACGTCACAACGTGTTGTGTTCGGTGCCCATCAATCCACCTTCTGGCTTTTACGCTGTACGGCTGGCGTGCTCATGTTCTGTTTCCCACAAATATCCAGGCACAAGCTGATCTAAGATCTGCACTCTTCAGCCCATCGCTCTGTCAGTCATGGTGTTCCTTACCTGATACAACACTAATACTAGCATCATTTATTATACTGTAGTGCTCAGATCAGCAAACACAGCGCCGCCCTCTGGTGGCTGAAACACACTAATGCCTTCTTCTGTCTTCATACAAAACACAACCCCCATTCTACAGTCCAGAGAATCAAACTCATCGTAAATACTTCAACAAATTCATAACAAACAAGAGACATAACCACTAACACTGTCCAGTAAAAGCCCCCTCATCATGAAACCCAGCTGCAAGGGAGCTTCTGGTGGCATTTTGCTGTAGTTACTGCTTAACTACTCACTGTAACTACGTTTAAACACTCGGCTTCACTAAACACAGCAGGACATGGAGACGGAACACAGAGAGAACGAGCTGGATCAGATCTCAACACTTTGGTCTGTATTTAAAGAAACGGAGCAGTGGATGAGTTCGAGTCCCTCACGCCCCTCTCTCACTCTCCAGCATGTGTGTGTGTGTGTATGCCAAGCCAGGCTGGTACATTCATCTGCGACTGATGGTAGAGGGGCGCTACTAAGTCATTAAGGCACGGGGGTGGTGGGTAGGAGGTTAAACAGGGTTCAGAAGTCACTGGTGGTGATGGGTGCGGTCGTCGGGTCGCTTGATGTGGATCCTGCGCACACGTTCGACGCGGTCGCGCTCTTCGTCCTCGTCCAAGTGGTGCGAGCGTCCGGCAGCGCCCCCTGTCGCCTCCAGCAGCGCGTTGTCGGGTCCACGCCCGTCCTGACACTCGTACAGCAGGATGTTCAGAGTCTCCTCGTAGATCCTCGCCTCGGGAAACTCCACCTGTGGGGAAACGGGGAGACTCGGTTACAATCTGCTGTGGGGAAGCACCGAAGAGAACATCACCAGCTCATGTGAACCGTTCGTTACCTTGGTCTGCTTCTTCTCGGTAGCGTAGACGATGGAGGTGCAGCACACCTCGGCAATCTTCCTGCCCTGACCGTAGAAGGACCAGCAGCAGATCTCGTCCCCGATCACGTCCTTGATGAAGAGCACGCGGCCGTTAAAGCGCAGAGAGAGCTTATCGAAGAGCTCGATGTTCTTCAGCATGTTGTCGTCCGAGTTACTGCAGAGAGAGAAAATGAGTTACGGTTTAATATCAGGAATAACACCAGATTCTAGATCCTCTACTGCAGGAAATTACATTTGTGCAAGCTTGGACGCTTCAGAAACACATCCAGTGTGAACTGACCATAAGATGAACTTGTTTCTCACTGCAGTGCTTCCACACAGGTTTTAATCAGCAGGTTACCAGATCAAATCCTGGACTTTTTATTATTATTTAAGATCCCTGATTACGATAGAAGGAGGAGGAATGTGGATTACAGGAATAAACATGGTTCCTTCTCACCTGGTGTAGGAATATTTATTGTTGCTCCTGTTGTACAGCAGTTTGACGGTGGGCTGTAAACAAAATAAACAAATATTCAGATTTTTAAGACGTGTGTGACGGTAAAATGGTTTGATTTTCAACTTTCTGATCACTAGTCCACTGGTTTTCGCGGCTGCTGTACCTTATTGGACGTGGAGATGAGTTTCTGCTCCTCCTTGGCTGACGTCACTAGAGGAACTTTACAGAAGGGCTCATAGGCGTCTTTATTCTGGAAAACAAAATGACAGGCAAACATTTAGCACACAGATGAACAGATCCAAATGACAATGTGAACGCAGCATGATTCAGTCGTACCTGCAGGGCGGCCTGGCACTCGTCCACCAGCCCCTGCACCAGGTAGTACTTGGCTTCAGCCAGCAGCTCCTCCGTCTCTCTCCTGCTCTCGGGCAGAGGCACCACGCCGTCACGCAGGTAGTTCAGCACGGTGCCGAAATGCTTCCCACAGCGGTCGATCAGGATCCAACCTGCAGGAGAGACTCACAGGTCAGTCATCTGGGATCAAACCGGGACAGAAAGATGCGCAGACTCCGAGCACTACCTTCGCTGTCGGTGAGAACCTCCATGCGTCCGCTGAACATGGCTTTGAGCATGGTGTCCTGCTTGGTGAGGGTCTGCATGGTGGTGTAGTAGAGCGCACCGCCCACGTTCAGCTTCACGTACTTGGAGCTCGGGCTGGAACCCTTGAACGACGTGGTCCGGGTCGTAGCAGCCGGCATGGCCGAGCTCACCGCGCTCTCTCCTGACATCTCTTCCTGCAACACACACAGACAGGTGAAGGACTGGGACCCGAGGTGTTTAATACCACGGGTCATGAAATAATTGAGTCTAGAGAGAGATGGATGCTCTTCAAATGAAATGTTATTAAAGGAATTGTATTTTAAAGGTTGTATTAATGTTATAGATCTTTTTTATGTGGATCTCAGGTCTACAGTAACTTACAGCAAGTCTGAATGATGAAGCTGTGAGTAAAGTTAAATAATTGAACATTTTACTGAACCAACAGAGGAAACTGTGGATCTTGTTCTCACACAATAAGAATAAACATTTATGGTCACACAGGATGTTGGTTAATGAAGTTTTTCAGAAGAACTGCAGATGTTGGTGTTGCTTAATCTTCATTTCTTTAGTCAGGGGTTTGAGACGCAGCCCGTCTCCAGTTTTTTTTTTATCCCACCCACATTCCGCAAACCCCGCCTCTTACTGAGCTATACGTCAAAAGCAATCTGCTCGCCAATTGGTCAAATTCACTGTTTATAAATTCCTAGCCAATCACGGTGAGTAGGCGGGACTCTCCCGAATACAGGTGCGAAACACAATGTTGACTATTTCCGATACTTACGATCTAATTTATAATATAATTAAGTAATATAATAATAATACAATATAATATAATAATAATATAATGAAATACATTAATAAGCAACCATAACCAACCAAATCTCAACAGTAATAATAACGATTTATTCAATAAAAGCACAGAGAAACTGTTGCGTCTTTACTGTAACTCTATCTTATCGTTAATTATCAAAAGTAGCAAATATAAACCTCCAGTCTCACAACATTTCATTAAATAAAATACAACAACACACCACAAATAGCAAAAAGACCAAAATTTACCATAGAAATCCTCCCCAACGTTCAGGGCCTAGAACCTGACTGGAATTACTCGCTTCCGGACAGAGCCGAGCATGCGCACAAAGCAACAATACGCACGGTGACGCAATTAAATCGCAAATCGTGACGTCAGAAATAGAGAAGACCATTTAATCAAAATGTCAAAGCGATATAATATAAAACAAAACACTCGTGTTATACTGTGTCCTTTTACACAGGAGAGTAGAGGAACATATAAAAAATATAAAACTATAAGAATATAAATTCAGATTTATAAGATTCAGACGTGTTTTGCTGCATTTCTGCATTTTATAAAGTAAGAAATTATTAGTATCAAAATATTATTACATCATTATTAATAAACAAGATAATAACAAGAAATTTTTTTCTATGTTCAGTGATATTGGGTTTAGGTTTTATTGTGAGGTAAGAACGTCTGCAGTGATGAGCTGTTTGCTCTTTTATTTATTCATTCATTCATTTTTATTATGGTCATGGTCACAGTGGGTCCACAGCCTAATAATACGTTCTGGAAGGGCCATAGAAAGCATGCAACCTGGGCGGCACAGTGGTGGAGCGAGTAGTGTAGAGGCTGCACAGCACCAGGGTTCAACCTTACCACCAGTCAGTGTCAGCAAGGAGTTTAGCATGTTCTTTATACGTTTATTTCTCCAGGTACTTAGTTTTATTCACACATTTGTGTGAGTGTTTAAAGTCAATAACTGTACATTTTAAAAAAGTGCTGCCTTGTGTTTACTCTATTTTTTCAGTAATAAAAACATCATGGCATTATTTGTTAATTTATTCACCCCACAGTGGATCCGGTTCTACGTAGTTTGGTGATTATTTATAAATATTATGATTTTGTTAATTTATTTCTGAATGTAAAATCATGAGACTTTTGAAATAACTTTAAAACTGACCGGTTTCTACCCGGAACATTAAGATAGCTGCACCACTAAAGGCTTGTGGCAGTTTTTTTCCTCACCCATTTTCCTTTAATCCCGCCCTCTGCGCTATGATTGGCTCTAGGGATCGTTTCCTTAAATATGATTGGTTGTAAAATGAAACTTACTGTCAGTCTACACGTTGACAGTTTTATTGTCCAATCACAGCACTGCTTTGCAAATCTAACTTTGTCGTAAAACGGGTAGGAAAAATAATAGCTGCACTAATCAGTTCGGAGGAAAACCTCTGTAGTGTTTACATTTACAGAAACAAAGTGAAAACGCTCCAGGACGTGAATAATCCGGTAAATGACATTTTTACGGGATTAAACGTTTTTATTTTGAAGTTTTTGATGCGTGACAACATTATTTTCAGCCGCATTAAAGAGAAATGAGAGAATGAAGTCGGTGGCTTGTTAGCAGCGCTGCTGGGAAACTGCGGCTTTGTTTTCATTTACAGTTTATATTAAATTATGTAAAAACTAACCGCGTTATTAAACACATAATCAGTTATTACAGCTGTACGTAATTTAAACTATTTTATGTGCGTTGTGAATATTAAATTAAAGTTAAATGTTCTTTATAAAGCAGCTCTGACGTTCGCTGAGTATTAATGTAATAATCTCGATGGTTTAACAGTAATCCGTACAGATTTATTACAATGACAATAATTATATAAAATCTCTGATAAAATGCAACTGTACGGAACACTGTGACATGAGTAGCTGCTCACACCAGAACTGTTATACAGAATAAATCAGTAATTATGATTGACAACAGCTGCTGACTTCTCTGTGCACATATAAATAGGGCTAGTTTGACTGCATTCATAGTATTTTTGTTTTTGTGTAAAAACTCTTAAATTATACAACTGCACTGGTTTGTTGGTGCATTTTTATAATCTAAACGTCTGCATAATAGGTTTTAAACTAATAAATATTCAATCTAATAATGTAAAGCATGACTGATGGGAATAATAAAATATTTGCTTTAATTTTAATCGTTGTTAGCATCATTAACGCTCTGTATTTTTACCTCATGCAGATGTAACAGATTTAACGTACGTCCTCTCTAGAGAAGAGTTTGTATGTTCTGTTTCTGTAAGACCTCAACATGTTGGATGTTAAAGAAGCAGACATGCGGTAGCCTTCATATGAGTGTTAAAGCAAGAGCTGACACAAACACTACTACTGGAAGGAGAGGTAATATTACTCTAACTGTCTCTTAATTCCAAATGTAGTCCTAAAAATCTATAAATGTGATGTTTACTAGAAAAAGCTGGCATTTGCAGTCAGGACGGACTCTTCTTTTAACCTTTATTTTATGTTTATGTAAAATAAAGAAACTCCCCCGACTGATTTTGATCTTATTTCTGACCCTTGACCTCCGGACGGAGCAGGTGCTCGGCGTGAAAGATGTTCAGCGCCACGCAGACGTCTAAGTCTGAGTTCCTGGACAAGGCTCGCCTGGCTCGGGAGGAGAGGAAGGGCCAGAAGGAGAAAGAGCGAGCTGTTACACAGATCCAGGCTCTCGTCCGCAGGTTCCTCTGCCGCTGTCGACTGCAGAAAGAAATCAGGTGAGCACGATTACACTATATCACCAGAAGTATGTGGACACTCGATCATGAGCTCATTGAACATCCTGTTCCAAAACTATGTGCATTAATATTTGTTTCAGGAAAGAGGTTGATGATTTCTTTGCAGCTGGAGAAGCAGGAACAATGAAGAGGAACGCGTTATCCATCTTTAAAATCGCACGCAAATTATTATTCATATTCGGTAAAGATGATAAGCTGGTGAGTGTCACTGCAGACTTCTATATTTATACTTTTATTAAAGATAAATTCATGATATAAAAGCCCTGATCTTAAAGAAACTGTACTGATCTGCTTTAGCAAGTCTAATAGATCGTATTTAAATGAAATGATAACTGATAATAAAAGAACTTTGTGTAAATGGCAAACAAAACCTACTACTCTGTTAGTACACAGTTGTAAACATGATTTTTGCTCTTGATTTGTCTCTGCAGAGGTTTGAGAAGCTTTGTCGGAGCATCCTGAGCAGCATGGATGTTGAAAACGAGCCTAAAGTAAGAAATAACGTCATAACCACTTCAGTACTGCTCAGTCAGTGTAAAATCGTTCACTGTACTGATGTTAATGTTGATGTTTTTGATTATATATGTTTTTTGTAGGTGTGGTACGTTTCTCTGGCACTTTCCAAAGACCTCACCATCCCGTGGCTCAAACAGATCAAGGACGTTCTCTGGCTCTCCTGTGAGTTCCTGAAAAAACTCAAGGTATTTAACCATCAGCTCTGTCACAACACCAACACCAGAACTAATAAACTTTGTATACAATCTGATACAGTACAAATAAAACTACAGTTTCTATAAATAACACAATGAATTATTATTAAAATATGAATATAAAGCCGATTCTGATGCAACCATTTACAATGCAGGACTCATTTTGTGATGTCTTTGTGGGACTGGAAGAGCAAAATGCCTCAAAACTGTTGCTGCAGCGTCAGAAGCACATCATTTCCTTTATATAATTGATTTATTTCACCTGTTAGCAACTTTTCTGGTTGAAACACACCGAGGGGTGTCCTGATACTTCTGTCTGTATAGTGTGTGTAAGATCTGATCCTTCACTTTCACTTTGTGTGTGTAGCCTGATATTCTGCAGGACAATAAACTGGTCACGCTGTATCTGACCATGCTCATCACCTTCACCGACACGTCCACGTGGAAGATAGTGCGAGGGAAAGGTGAGTGTGTGTGTGTATCTCACTTCTCTGTGTAACGTGTTGCTCGTATTTGGGCTGAGATGTGACCTGTTTTCTGCAGGCGAGGCCCTGAAACCTGCACTCAACAGGATCTGTGAGAACATCATGGGTCACCTCAATCAGAAAGGCTTCTACTCCGTTCTGCAGGTAAGACGCGTGTGTGAAGCTCACGCAGCATTTACGCTTCCATCAGGTGTGTTCCTAATGTTCCTGATGTTTCTGATGTTCCTGTGTTCTCTAAACCCTGTGCAGATTTTACTAACTAACGGACTGGCTCGATCCAGGCCCTCGCTCTCCAAAGGCACGCTCACGGCCATCTTCACGCTCTCACTAAGGTCAGCTATGATGAAGATCACATGTTTTTATGTTGTGGGAATTAAATGCTGCACTAAGCTGCTGTGTAAGATGTATTTCCTTCAGTGAATTGATGGCGTGTTCGTATTTGTGGTGGCAACCAATAGCAGATCAGCATATCCAAACATGGAAAACGATTGGCTTTAGCAGTGTAACAGCTGGGATTATATACACCACTACCTAACTAATAACTACTCTACACCAGGGTTTTTTCCAAGTGACCCACATGTTGTCCAAAAGCGATGCATCTTACTCTGTTTCCTCTGCTCTCTACAGTCTGGTCCCATTGTGGTTTACAAGATGTAACAGTGATAGCTCAGTGGTTAAGGTACTGGACTAGTAAACAGAAGGTTGCCGGTTCAAGCCCCGCGGCACCACCAAGTTGCCACTGTTGGGTCCCTGAGCAAGGCCCTTAACCCTCAATTGCTCATTGTGTTCCGCTCACTGTGTAAGTCGCTTTGGATAAAAGCGTCTGCTAAATACTGAAAATGTAAATGTAAATGTAACATAAAACCTCCACAAGGGGGCGCTCACGTACAAGTTTATTTAATTAACCTAAGGGGTTGCAACCAAGGGTTTTAAAGCGAGCCAGAGGTTGTGTTGCCACCCCCATCTCAACATATATTGTCTGCCTGGGGCACCAGTAAGAGCATAAAAAGAACACAGAGAAGGGTGTGGTCCTCCATAAGGGATGGAACTCTTGGCTTCACACATTTTTAGAGGAGTCATGTACCAGCCTGCAGACAGGGGGCGCCAAAGTGCACAAGATAAATCGCAAATGTGGAAAAAAATCTTCAATTAATTAAACCAGTTACAGCATTACAGTGTGTGTGTGTGTGTGTGTGTGTGTGTTACAGACCCGTCATTGCTGCACATTTCTCCGATAACCTGCTGAGATCTTTTCTGATCCACATCATGTCCGTCCCTGCAGTCATCTCCCATCTCAACACACTCACTCCAGATGTAAGAGTAATCACACACACACACACACACACACACATACACATACATACACACAAGCTGTGTGTCTTTGTATAAAAAGAGTCAGTGTGAGGTATATAAAGTAATGTGTGTGTGTGTGTGTGCAGTGTATGCTCACCATCCAGACTTACGACCTGATGAGAAAGTTCATCCTGTTCCTGAGTTGTGAGGAACAGTGTCTGGATATCTGCGTCTGTCTGGAGGGGAGTCACAGCCTCTGCTTGCTGGGTGAGAGCACGTGTGTGTGTGTGTGTGTGTGTGTGTGTACTGAATGTATGTGTGTGTACACCAACAACCTAACCACCCACAGACACAGCCAACACTTTTGTAAGGTGGTATCGGTACCAGCACCAGTCCTGCTGGAAAAAAACAAACCTGTATTGTGTGTGTATTGCCTGACCATCAACAGCTCCACCTTGTGGCTGTTATGAGCCCTGCAGCAGGTGTGTTGACCCAGCTCTGTGTGTTTAGGTAACCTGATTCAGCTGGGCTATCTGAATGTGAAGGTGCTGGAGCAGGAGGCCGGACACTTGGTGAGGGTTCTGACCGACGTGCTGTCCTACTGCCAGGGATACGTCTCACAGAAGAAGTCCAACCTCACACACTGGCACCCGGTGCTGGGCTGGTTCTCCCAGACCGTCGACTACGGGTACTTACACTCAAACACACACTCACACACGTCATAAATATGAGCGATATCTGTTCTAACGTGACGTCCGTGTGATAAATCAGGCTGAACGAGTCGATGCCGCTGGTCACCAAGCAGCTCCAGTGTCTGTGGGGGGTCCCTGTGATCTGCACACTCTTCTGCGACGTCCTCAGCAAGAAGCTGGAGGTCCAGGAGGCCGCGCCCTCCCCCCCTCAGTCGAGCTCAGTACAGAACAACCTGCCCGTCAAAAGTGTGTGAAGTTCATCATCTAATCCAGCGTCCCTCTAACCCTGTGTCATGTCGTTTCCTGATAAAATAAATCCTGTTCTTTCTGGGATGCAGATTTGTTTAAGAGGGCCTTCCAGAAATCGGCGTCGGTCAGGAACATCCTGAAGCCGGTCGGGGGGAAGCGGGTGGACTCGGCCGAGGTGCAGAAAGTGTGTAGCGTGTGTGTGCTGTATCAGACGGCGCTCACCACGCTCACACAGATACGGCTGCAGATTCTCACAGGTCAGAGACACACACACACTGTGTGTATTATTATTGTTATTATTATATATAATTTTGTTGTTATTACTGTGTTATTATATTATCTTTGTTTTTATTAATTTAAATATTATTATTACTGTTATAATTTTTATTATATTTAGTATTATTGTTATGTCTTTAAAATTATTGTTATAATATATTATTACTAGCATTATGTTATTGTTATTGTATTTATTATTATTATTATTATTATTTAATTATTATCATTATATTATATTTTGTTACATAGTTATAAGTTATAAAAGTTCTGTGAGTACAGCTGCTGACTTCTCTGTGCCCATAAAGCACTAGTTTATGGATTTGCCATAATTTAGAAGTTGCTGAGACTTGTGTGCTAAATGAGCTTATTGCTTGTGTGTGTGTGTGTGTGTGTGTGTGTGTGTGTGTGTGTGTGTGTGTGTGTGTGTGTTCTGTGCAGGTCTGACGTATCTGGACGACCTGCTGCCGAAGCTCTGGGCGTTCATCTGTGAGCTCGGCCCTCAGGGGGGGCTCAAACTCTTCACCGAGTGTCTCAACAACGACACGGACGAGTCCAAGCGGCTGCTGGCCATGCTCATGCTGTTCTGTGACTGCTCCCGACACCTGATAACGTCAGTACCTACACACACACACACACACACACACACATGTATGTGTGATGTACAGCACTGGTGTCTGATGCATTGTGTGTGTGTGTGTGTGAGCGCAGGATCCTGGATGATATCGAGGTGTATGAGGAGCAGATCTCATTTAAGATGGAGGAGCTCGTCACCATCTCGTTTTTCCTCAACTGCTTTGTGTATAAGATGATCTGGGACGGAATTCTGGGTGAGACTCCCCACACACACACACACACACACACACACACACACCTTCTGACCATCTCACAGTTCCCATACTGGGTTGGGTTGCTAGGAAAACAAGATTAGTTGTAGCATGCTCATGTGTACGTTGTGTGTGATGTCGTGTACACTGTGTGTGATGTCGTGTACACTGTGTGTGATGTCGTGTATCGTGTACACTGTGTGTGTGATGTGTTTACAGAGAATGCGAAGGGAGAGAGACTGGATCTGTTCCACAGTGTACACGGCTGGTTGATGGTCCTGTATGAGCGAGACTGTCGCCGCAGGTTCACACCTGATGAGCACTGGTTACGCAAGTGAGTCTCACTACTGCTGTTATTATTAAAATCTAGCTTAAATTCGACCAGTCAGTGATGCATGATCCACCATAATGATCTGTGTGTGTGTGTGTGTGTGTGTGTGTGTGTGATCAGAGACCTGAAGCCGAGTGTGCTGTTCCAGGAGCTGGAGAAAGGCAGGAAGAGAGCTCAGCTCCTGCTGCAGTACATCCCTCACGTCATTCCACACAAAAATGTCAGTCCCACCCACTAACACCCACACCGCCGTCAGTCCAGTCCACACATAGAGGGTCTTTCTCTTTATTATCAGTATTTTCTGCCTTCTAGGATAATTAAAGAGCATCAGAACTGTAGAGAGATCGTGCAGATTGCTGCAACGACAATTAACTTTAATCACAGTGTCCAAACTTTAGACTGCAGGTTATGTAAAACACAGTCCTGATTGAATGGTGCATTATTACTAACGTTTATTTCTACTGTGTGTCACGTTTGATCCCATCAGAGGGTCCTGCTGTTCCGGAACATAGTGACGAAGGAAAAGGAGACGCTGGGGTTGGTGGAGACGAGCTCTGCCTCTCCACACGTAACTCATATAACCATCCGCCGCTCTCGCATGCTCGAGGTGTGTGACTCCGGACGTAATACTACACGTTAAATATTATTGAGTATATTAACGAGACGTTTTATTGATGCAGTGATATTGGTGATTTATTTCTCTCTCGTGTTCCAGGACGGTTACGATCAGCTGCGCAGGCTGCCGGTGAACTCCATTAAGGGTGTGATCCGGGTGAAGTTTGTGAATGATCTGGGGGTGGACGAGGCCGGGATCGATCAGGACGGAGTGTTTAAGGAGTTTCTGGAGGAGATCATTAAGAAGGTCTTCAACCCAGCGCTCAACCTCTTCAAGGTCTTTAATTATTCAGTGATATGAAAGGATTTGTAACTGAGTGGGTGAATGAGTGGGTGAACGAGTGGGTGAACGAGTGGGTGACTGAGTGGGTGAACGAGTGGGTGAAAGAGTGGGTGAAAGAGTGGGTGAACGAGTGGGTGAACGAGTGGGTGAACGAGTGGGTGAACGAGTGGGTGAACGAGTGGGTGACTGAGTGGGTGAACGAGTGGGTGAACGAGTGGGTGAACGAGTGGGTGAACGAGTGGGTGACCGAGTGGGTGAACGAGTGGGTGAACGAGTGGGTGAACGAGTGGGTGAACGAGTGGGTGAAAGAGTGGGTGAACGAGTGGGTGACCGAGTGGGTGAACGAGTGGGTGAACGAGTGGGTGAACGAGTGGGTGACCGAGTGGGTGAACGAGTGGGTGAACGAGTGGGTGACTGAGTGGGTGACTGAGTGGGTGACTGAGTGGGTGAACGAGTGGGTGAACGAGTGGGTGAAAGAGTGGGTGAACGAGTGGGTGAACGAGTGGGTGACCGAGTGGGTGAACGAGTGGGTGAAAGAGTGGGTGAACGAGTGGGTGAACGAGTGGGTGACTGAGTGGGTGAACGAGTGGGTGAATGAGTGGGTGAAAGAGTGGGTGAAAGAGTGGGTGAACGAGTGGGTGAACGAGTGGGTGAAAGAGTGGGTGAACGAGTGGGTGAACGAGTGGGTGACTGAGTGGGTGAACGAGTGGGTGAAAGAGTGGGTGAACGAGTGGGTGAACGAGTGGGTGACTGAGTGGGTGAACGAGTGGGTGAACGAGTGGGTGAACGAGTGGGTGAACGAGTGGGTGAATGAGTGGGTGAAAGAGTGGGTGAACGAGTGGGTGAACGAGTGGGTGAATGAGTGGGTTACTGAGTGGGTGAATGAGTGGGTGAAAGAGTGGGTGAACGAGTGGGTGAACGAGTGGGTGAACGAGTGGGTGACTGAGTGGGTGACTGAGTGGGTGAATGAGTGGGTGAATGAGTGGGTGACTGAGTGGGTGACTGAGTGGGTGAATGAGTGGGTGAATGAGTGGGTGAATGAGTGGGTAGCTCACTGACTTAGTGGGTGACTGATTTCTCCCCTGCAGACGACGAGCGGGAACGAGCGCCTGTACCCGTCGCCCACGTCCAGCCTCCACGAGAACCACCTGCAGCTGTTCGAGTTCGTGGGTAAGATGCTGGGCAAGGCGCTGTACGAGGGCATCGTGGTGGACGTGCCCTTCGCCTCCTTCTTCCTGAGCCAGGTGCTCGGCCACCACCACAGCTCCTTCTACAGCTCCATCGACGAGCTGCCCTCGCTCGACTCCGAGTTCTACAAGAACCTGACCTCCATAAAGGTGCTCCACCACGTTCTCACTGCTCTCTGGGTCCTGCAGGACTGATGTTTTTAGCATGAATTATTTATTACATGAGCCAGTGTGTTATTTTCTACGTTGTTCGATTCACAGAGGTACGACGGTGATGTGAGTGATTTGGGTTTGACGTTATCGTATGATGAGGACGTCATGGGGCAGGTAAACAACATCTCTAGTTACTCCAGCACCCGTCGTTCACATCTCCACACTCCTTCACCTGCTTTTTCTCATGTCTCCACAGCTAGTTTGCCATGAACTGATCCCCGGTGGAAAGACCATCCCTGTAACCAACGAGAACAAGTGAGTCCAACGTTTTTATTCTATTAAAATCTGATTCCTACACAGAAATGCTCTCATTATCTCGAGGTACCTGAACTTTGCTACTAGGGGCAGGTTTTCCTCCCCTTACCTGAAGAGAGCACCTCACCCAGACATCCAAAATCCACCTCAGTTGGTTCTAAAAGGGAGAGAACATAACATCTACATTCATGTTCTCACCTGTGGTTATGAGATGAAGGTCGTGGGTACAAGCAACAGAAATGAGGTTTCTACCCAGGGTGACGGGGTGAAGAGTTGTTGCAAACAAGTTGTTTCTTGGGATGAAATGAGCCAGTTGAGGTGGTTTGGACATCTTACAGGAATGCTCCCTGACTCCAGGCCAGACCCAGTCTTGTGAACGTCTGAGGATCCCTCAGGAGGAGCTGGAATCTGTGGCTGGAGATGGAAAAGTCTGAATTGAACATAAGATTGTACTCAGTATTAATAATTAGATGTTTATTACAGATTTAGATCTACAGCACAGTAAAGATCCAGAGATAATCAGGAATCAAATGAAGCTTTTAATAATATAAAGTATTAATGTTCACCTCAGTGCTTCACGTCTCCCTCCGTCTCTGCAGGATCAGCTACATCCACCTGATGGCGCACTTCCGCATGCACACCCAGATCAAAGAGCAGACGGGCGCGTTCATCCGGGGTTTCCGCAGCATCATCAATCCCGAATGGCTGCACATGTTCTCCACGCCCGAAGTGCAGCGCCTCATCTCCGGCGACAATGCCGAGATCGACCTGGACGACCTCAAGTGCGTCTGTTTTATTTATTTTATTCTCTCTCTGTGTCGGCGTCGTTCTCAACATGTTCACGTATTTAATCCTGTTTCTCCTCCAGGAAACACACGGTGTACTACGGCGGCTTCCACAGCAGCCACAGGGTCATCATCTGGCTGTGGGACATCCTGTCTAGCGACTTCACCCCTGACGAGCGGGCCATGTTCCTCAAGGTAACACACTCGGAGAACTTTGCTCAGAGCTCGGTAATTTGACATGTTCTTCATATGACTGGAACATTCTTTTCTGGTTTTAGTTTGTCACCAGCTGTTCCAGACCCCCTCTGCTGGGATTCGCCTACCTCAAACCCCCCTTCTCCATCCGCTGTGTGGAAGTGTCCGACGACCAGGTCAGATCAGGGCTGCACACACACACACACACACATATAAACTAACCATGCATTATGTTGTATACAGTGTGGAAATAGAGAAATAACCACCACTGTCCTGCTAAGATACAAAATAAAGCATAAATGTTGCATCACGTCACAGAAAAATGACAATAACTAACATTTCTGTTTGTGTGTGTGTGTGTGTGTGTGTGTAGGACACCGGCGACACCCTGGGCAGCGTGCTGCGCGGCTTCTTCACCATCCGCAAGAAGGAGCCCGGCGGGCGCCTGCCCACCTCGTCCACCTGCTTCAACCTGCTCAAACTCCCCAACTACAGCAAGAAGAGCATCCTCAGAGACAAGCTCCGCTATGCCATCAGCATGAACACGGGCTTCGAGCTTTCCTAATACACACACACACACACACACACACACAATAAACACACACACACACTCACAGAAATCAGCAGTGCATCCGTAAATATGAAACGACTTGCCCCCGTGTGTGTATCTACAATTTTATAGAGGATCCGGCCACACACACACACACACACACACACACACACACACACACACACACACACACTACAGACTTGAAAGCACTGGACACCACAAGTCCTCTGATCTGTCAGTGTTCGGATTTATTCTGGACCATTTGTTGTTGCCTCTTTTTCTCAACCCCGACTCGAGGGCTGCGACTGAACCCCACGCCGTAGTCAGCGTGACACGGTTTCTCTCAGGCTTACCAATGGAGGCGTGGTCCGGTGTCACTGGAAGCAATACGGGAGCAAAGCAAGCCATGCGGGACACGACCACACGTGCACGTGGGGCACCAGACGTGATGTCACACCTGCAGAAGACTGAAGTTCGGATGCTGGATGATAAATTCACGTCCATGTTGTGATATTCTGTATAAAACAGCTAGAATAACAAATTTCCACGTAACGAGCGCGTGTTCCAGTGACGTTTGTACATTATTCGAACCGCTACGCCCTGCCTACTGTCCCAACAGAGGTTGAAAACAGGGTGGAGAAGACGCTCGCCGGATAGACGCTGATTTTCCGGTACAGATCTGCACAAACCAGCAGCAGCTGTGACTGAATAATGAAGCTTCAGTGTGTTTGTGTGTATTATTAATGCAGGAGATAAAAGTACATTTAAGCAAAGTGTTCGTTTATGGAAGGTCTGAAGTTCTTCACATATTTAACGTATTTAAAGTTTGCTCATCAAATCTGGTGAAAATTGAAGACAGCATACAGATGAGTGACAAATTAAAGAAAAAAACAAGCCGCAGATGCTTCCAGTTAACTGTTTTGCATCCCATAATGCATGGTGTACATCAAGAGAACAGAACAAGCCTAAATGCTCGACCCATATAGTAATCCACACTTGGTATAAATCCTTAGTATGATCCTTACTTGAGCCTTTCAGACAACAGATTTTCTAGTCATATCCAATTCCTCCACTGCTGCAGACCCCCACCCTGACGTGTTCACACAGGGATCAGTATCACATACAGAGAGCCAGGCACTACTATCCATTATTCATAATTTCTGTGCAGCAGTTATAAAAAAATCCTCAGACCATCCCTCCCTCAGACACAGCCAATAATTAAAAATTTAAATCTTTAGATCTTAGCAGTAAAGCCGTCAGTCAACACCATCAGAACACTAACTGAGGAAAGATCTTTGAGCTCCTTTATCTAGTTTGAGAGACCCGACACCTAACTAAGACACTTCCTTCTGGTTTTCTTTTAATTTGTCACAGTCTGTGTGCATGTGATTACTGACTGATAGCGCAGCCTCGAGTGCAGAGGGTTTTGGTGGACAAACAAGTGACGTTACAAACTTCCATTAACTCCATCGTAGCTGATTCAGTCTTTATTTAACGTTTGGTATTTTTTCATCTCTCTCTAACACTGTTTGTAATTATTTTAGTTTCCAGACTCATCGTTATTTATATTCCATGTAAACTCTGTACAGTACAGTGCGGTCTGTGTACTAACTGTACTGAAGTATTGTCTGGTAACGACCTTCTGATCTGAGGGAGCACCTTGTTTTGGTAGTAATTAATCACTAACAATCGTCCGCCGTCATGCCGTGGCCATCGTTAAAGAGTGTTGCACTGGAAACAAGCCATATGAAGGGGTGGCCGGGTCTCAAACCAGCTAGCAGCTACTGTATTTAGCGGCGGACTGTGATGCTGGACCGACTGAACGTGGCCGTTTCTCCTCAGCATGATGTCACTGGATGCTTCAAACCCATTACTGTATTCGTTCTCTGCAGGGTTTTGAAATCTCTGTGCCGGTTGGACTGAATGTTGATCTTGAGTAGTAACCCTGCCTGCAGCCCATTTTCCTCTAGTTCACCCGTATAAGCAAAAACATTCATGGAAACTGAAGACGACGTCAGGAAGGCCTTTCCAAATCCAGTCCTGGGACGCTTGTGCTTTGTGGATTTGTGTTTTCCGTCTTCATACGTTCATCATCTTCATGACGTGAAGGGCTGGATGATTAGCTGATGTCTACTGGATGAATGAGAATGATCTAGAGCTTCTTCTAAACACCCCCATCAGTCTGCATATTCTCTCGTCTGAGTTCTTCATGATTTAAATATATAAACATCATAAACGTTTCTGATATGGCCATGTGGACGATGCTTGAGAACCCAAGGGCTTTGAACTACACGCATGTACTTTTGGATGAACTAACATGAGAAGTGAGGTTGATCTTCTGATATAATGATGTCAAACTCTTGCCATGCTTTTTTCCTCTCTACTCTTCTTTTGATTTTTGTTTGGGCATGTAAACAGGTTTTGGACTTGGTTGCACTACATGAACTTTGGCTCGTCCTGAAAGGATATTGAAAATAAGGTGGCGTCGGTGTAAGATCTGCGTGTATTCATATTTCCTCTGTAAAATGTACAAATGTCAATCGACTCAGCCGTGTAAATATTCTACAGTCTTTACTAACTGACCCGTGTGTGTGTGTGCGCATTTATTTATACACATCCAGGTTCAATCAAAAGTTTAGGGACGTGAAAGAGTGAAGGAAAAGCATCACAAGTGATTTGCAACTCATCAATACAGTAATTTGTTTTACACTGTTTAGGTCGCTGCATAATTCCAGGTCGAATCATGAGCCGGCTGGATGTCCCATTCCAAAACCAACAGTGTTGGCATGAAGGTCCTATATAAAGCCTCCACTCTCACATGGTTTTCCACAAGAATTTAGAAATTTGTTTGGAGGCCTTCCCTGAAACTATAATTGATTTTTTTACACCTGCTTGCAATGGGTGTGGCTGAAACACCAAAACACCTAAATTAAAGGGGTCTCCTCGTTGTTTAGGCCTTATTGTGTATTTTGGTGAAAGGAGGTGAAAGCTAGGTGAGTAAATCCAAACTGTACCTGTTTGTAGGTGGTTGTACAAGCAACATGTTGATGTGTAACTGGTGGTCCATGTATAACCTCCTTATTGGTAACGGGTTCACCTGATCAGTAACAGCTGCATTTATAAGGGTGATTTGTTCTGTGCTGTGACGTCGGGTTCTTAAGATTTATAAACGCTGTGCATGACTGTGCAGCCTAAACACTATTTTCATCAAACAATAAACACACTAATTAAATTATACTACAGATATAAAAACCTTCCACCCTTTTTTAAAAGCTTTTGTGAATCTCACCCTGACCTAATTACTAGTTTTTTATGTAATGGCATTTCCTGCTACACAACATTTTTGTCTGTCATTAATTCTTATTTACTTTCATCCTCTCAGCATCACTCGGTGTTTTATTCTCCACGTTTCCGTGAGCTGAAAATAGTTTGGTGTAATAAAGTCGGTAAATAAAAAATGTGTCTGCAGGTTTCAGGGCAACATTAAACCATTTTTTTACTTAAAATAAATGTATCTAAAAAATATCAATACAACAGGATAAGAAAAATCCAAAAACTACAGTTTGTTGTGAAATCGATTAAGTTCTATATTATAAAATTAATTAATTAATTAATTATGGTCTTGGCTCCAGTTTAGTCATTGGTAATCATGGTTCCTGTAAATAATCCACATATAATAATGTATATAAAAGTATTATTAAACTTTATAAGAAAGACTTTCTAAGTAAAAAAATTTATGGAATTAAATAAAAAGAAAAATTATTATAAAGAGACGAGGGATCATAAAGATCGGTTTGTGACTCTCCATGCGCCATACGGATCTCTGTATGAGCCTGATGCAGCTTTAGATAAAGGTTTGCATATTTTATTAATTTGATATAAACGTATTTCAATCTTTCTCCCACACTTCGACACAGGAGTAAGCAGTTAAAAAAACAGAATAATTAACGTCCACTAATTAACCCTCATTTTCATTCCCCAATCAGCCCCC
The DNA here is from genome assembly GCF_030014385.1 of Trichomycterus rosablanca. Taxonomy (NCBI): domain Eukaryota; kingdom Metazoa; phylum Chordata; class Actinopteri; order Siluriformes; family Trichomycteridae; genus Trichomycterus; species Trichomycterus rosablanca. The sequence goes on along the minus strand of NC_086008.1, from coordinate 22,335,756 downwards.
CTATCATTACAGCTTTGAGCAAAACCACACCCCACCCATCACACATTCTAATACTAGTCATGACGTTTATATTAACATGGTTTATTTGTGTTTTCCATGCTGAGCTTCTTTTAAAACACTGACATCCTCATATTTATGGCAGGACACACTTCAGATGAGCAGGTTGTAAAGGTTTGGGGTCTGGAGCTCTGTAGGTTAGTTAATTATCATCCGCACCAGAACAACCTGGTCACCATCTGAACCACCCAAAAGTGTTTCTGTGTTTTGGAAACTGAGGGACTTTCCACACGACGCTGGCACGCAAACTGGTTTGGTATGGTTTACCAACCCAGTGCCAAAAAGCCACACCTTCCACCGAACCCTGGAATGTATCAAACAAACAGGAGTCGGTCTGACGCATCTACAGTCAGCACAATCATTTTAATGACCTCGTCTGATCCTCCACACCTCACTCATTTACTCAAACAAACCACACAACGTTCCACTAATTACACCAAAACCTCAAGAACTGGTTATAAAACAATTAAGAAATGCATACACTCATTGTAGTCAGCTGTAGCCTAGTGATTAAGGTACTGGACTAGTGATCAGAAGGTCGCTGGTTCAGGCCCTACCACTGCCAGGTTGCTGCTGTTGGGCTCTTGAGCAAGGCCCTTAACCCTCAATTGCTCAGACTGTATACTGTATCTGTACTGTAAGTCGCTTTGGATAAAGGCGTCTGCTAAATGCCAAAAATATAAATGTACATATACAGTAGGTCTATACACTATGACCAAAAGTATGTGGGCACCTCACCATGAGCATTACAGGTGCTGGTCATAAAATTAGAATATCATGAAAAAGTTGATTTATTTCAGTAATTCCATTCAAAAAGTGAAACTTGTATATTATATTCATTACTTACACACATACTGATATATTTCAAATGTTTATTTCTTTTAATGTTGATGATTATAACTGACAACTAATGAAAACCCCAAATTCAGTATCTCAGAAAATTAGAATATTGTGACAAGGTACAATTTTGAAGACACCTGGTGCCACACTCTAATCAGCTAATTAACTCAAAACACCTGCAAAGGCCTTTAAATGGTCTCTCAGTCTAGTTCTGTAGGCTACACAATCATGGGGAAGACTGCTGACTTGACAGTTGTCCAAAAGACGACCATCGACACCTTGCACAAGGAGGGCAAGACACAAAAGGTCATTGCTAAAGAGGCTGGCTGTTCACAGAGCTCTGTGTCCAAGCACATTAATAGAGAGGCGAAGGGAAGGAAAAGATGTGGTAGAAAAAAGTGTACAAGCAATAGGGATAACCACACCCTGGAGAGGATTGTGAAACACATTCAAAAATGTGGGGGAGATTCACAAAGAGTGGACTGCAGCTGGAGTCAGTGCTTCAAGAACCACCACGCACAGACGTATGCAAGACATGCCAAAGTTATGTTCTCTGATGAAAGTAAATGTTGCATTACCTTTGGAAATCAAGGTCCCAGAGTCTGGAGGAAGAGAGGAGAGGCACAGAATCCACGTTGCTTGAGGTCCAGTGTAAAGTTTCCACAGTCAGTGATGGTTTGGAGTGCCATGTCATCTGCTGGTGTCGGTCCACTGTGTTTTCTGAGGTCCAAGGTCAACGCAGCCGTCTACCAGGAAGTTTTAGAGCACTTCATGCTTCCTGCTGCTGACCAACTTTATGGAGATGCAGATTTCATTTTCCAACAGGACTTGGCACCTGCACACAGTGCCAAAGCTACCAGTACCTGGTTTAAGGACCATGGTATCCCTGTTCTTAATTGGCCAGCAAACTCGCCTGACCTTAACCCCATAGAAAATCTATGAGGTATTGTGAAGAGGAAGATGCGATACACCAGACCCAACAATTCAGATGAGCTGAAGGCCACTATCAGAGCAACCTGGGCTCTCATAACACCTGAGCAGTGCCACAGACTGATGGACTCCATGCCACGCCACATTGCTGCAGTAATCCAGGCAAAAGGAGCCCCAACTAAGTATTGAGTTCTGTACATGCTCATACTTTTCATCTTCATACTTTTCAGTTGGCCAACATTTCTAAAATTCCTTTTTTTGTATTGGTCTTAAGTAATATTCTAATTTTCTGAGATACTGAATTTGGGGTTTTCATTAGTTGTCAGTTATAATCATCAACATTAAAAGAAATAAACATTTGAAATATATCAGTCTGTGTGTAATGAATGAATATAATATACAAGTTTCACTTTTTGAATGGAATTACTGAAATAAATCAACTTTTTCACGATATTCTAATTTTATGACCAGCACCTGTATAACATTATGACACAGTGATGAGACACAGGAGCAAATTCAGTGAAAGACTCATCCTACCAAAATGCACCACAGAGCGCCACAGGAAGTCTTTTCTACCTGTGGCCATCAAACTCTACAATTCCTCCCTTAATGTGTGACACTATGGTTTATCTGTGCAAAATTCAATATTCATACGTGCAATATTCAGTACTCATTGTGCAATAATAATAATGCAAGCATTTTAATTATTTAATTGTGTGTATATAACGTTTTAACTTTAACTTAATTTTTTTCTTATTCTTTTTTCTTTGTTTTAAGCTAGTAGAGTGTTTATTCTTTTTACATAAATGGGTGCTGCTGTAAAAAACTGCAATTTCCCTCTGGGATCAATAAAGTATTCTGATTCTGATCTGATTCTGATTCTGATTAAATTGTACATCATATTCCAAACTTTACCCCATTTATTTAAAATAGCATTTCTGAGGTCAGGCACTGGTGTCAGTCGAGACGGCCTGGCTCACAATTAATGTTCCAATTCATCCCAAAGGTGTTTCATTGGTGTTGAGGTCTGTGCAGGCCACTGGAGTTCCTTCACACCAAACATTTCCAATCATTTCTTTATAAATCTCACTTTGTGCACAAGAGTTACACTAGAACGAGAAACTGCCCCCACAGTTGTGTATAATTTATTTTATATGATTGACTTTATATATCTGTAACCAGTGAGTGTGGCTGAAACACTTTGTATTGTAGTTTATTTGTCTACCAGATCCATTATAGCTGTATGGTTCATGGTTATCTGCTGCAGGGATCGATTCTCACACATTGTTCTTTCTGTGGGTTTGAAGGTCTTTTTTTATCAAACAATGAACACACACAGTTTGCTTTTGTGAATTTGATGCTCCAGTTACTTTTTTTTTAATGGCACTTCCTGCAAGGCAACATTTTTGTCTTTCATTAATTCTTATTTTTATTTCACCTGATAATCACTCAATGTTTTATTTTCCCTGTTTCACAAAGTTCCTGGTTGGGTAAATAATTTCTTTATCCAGCAGAATCTCTGGCCAAGATTTAACCATTTCAGGAGCTCAGGAGCATCTTTCTTACATACCTCATACATCACCTTCATCACAATTCTTGAGTCGATACTAATAAATTAAATGTTCTTACTTTAAGCCTTTTTTAGAACCAGTTTTGAGAAACCAATATTTAAGAAATCAATGTTGTTGTTTTATCTTTAACACAGTGGGTCTGATCCCCAACTTGGCAACACAAGTGCAGGACCAGGAAATACATCCTGGATAAACACTGACCCAATCATTCACTCACATCAAGCTTTACCACAACTTGTATCTTCTGTCCTGCAGAAATGGAAAGATTTAATCAGGGATTCTAAAATTTTTTAATGTGGGGGTCAATCAACAACAATCAATCACTACTATAAATAAAACAGCTTATATTTACTTATTTGCTTATATATATTTTTTTCTTACTATCCACTCCATCCATGAGCTTTTTCTCAAAAAAAAAAATTAAAAAAAATCAGTAAAACAGTTTGTGCAAACCGGGGTGTGCAAACTTTTGTCTACAAGTGTATATTCTAGCAGCTACAAGTAAAGCTTTACATAGTGCAGTGGTTCCCAAACTTTTTCTGTTGCGCCCCCCTTTGGAAGATGAAAATCTGCTACTACACAATAAAATGTAATTGTATAAGTTAATGCTGCTTCCTCCAGTCACTCACTCACTCACTTTCTTAATCGCTTATCCAATTAGGGTTGCGGGGTAAGTTGGGGTGCTGGAGCTTATACCAGCTATTCAATAGGCGCAAGGCACACAGGGTGTGTTCGAAAAGCTAGTGCGCTCTCTACATAGGCAGCATTTGACATCATCCTGTGCTACGCTCCCGAGAAGGAGGCTGTTCGAAATCCTAGATGCCTTAAAATCCTCACTACTGAGGTATCTTATTATTTCAATGTTATTTAGGCTCAAGAACAAGTGAGCATCCGACGCTGCCTTAGTGATCGAGGCAATCCCAGCATTCATTGTGGGTCAGGTGCTCTTCTCTCACAGAAAAGTAAACATGGCTGACAGTGCGGACAAACGAATGGAGTTATTATCAAACGTAAATAAAATATTACTGATTTTTAACTTGTATAAACTTGTACCGAGTGTTTTTATTTGCAAGTTCGGGCTTGTCAGGAAATGTAACCGTTATCGGTACATGAAGGAAGATGTTATATTGACGTTAGCGTGCTGTGCTACCTCAGCTTATTGGTTTTAATGGCAAGATGCTAAACGCGAAATGTGAAACCCGATGGAATCGCTGTCTAAGTAGCGCGTTCGAATAACCTGCCTTATAAGTCATTGACTGAGGCAGCTGCCTATGTAGACAGTAAGACAGCAAGGCAGGTCCCTAGGTTTTCGAACACACCCACAGTAACACTTTTTTAAGAGTTCACATAACCAAATCTATTTTTGGAGAGGAGGATGATGGTGGTAATGTGTTGTGTATCAGAGAGGATGATCGTGTTTCGTTTCGTTAATAATCTTAGTCAACTAATTAAACATATAAATATTTTATTCCTGGTGTCAAATAAATCTGATTTTCAACATAATTGATTAAAAATCGTTCTCCTCCATCATCTACTACTTTCACGCGGTGTTGCCAACTCCTCAGTAAGGAAAGTAGCTATTGGCTGTCCTAAAAGTCGCTAGAAGTCGCTAAATGACGTCATTGCCTAATTTGCATATGATCCATTTGCGTGTAATTGACGCTGTAGAAGAGAGGAATAACATCGTGGGAGAGACAAAAAGTGGGTAAAAAAAAACACCCTAAATATGTTTAGAACTACAAATGAACATTCTTCTGTTAATTCGTGGTTTGTTTTTGTTTTTTAAGAAAACACTGAGCTACTCTGGGCAGGGTTGCCAGGTTGCGACAGTAATTTTCAGCATGAAAAAACGCCCAAAACACAGGATAAGCAGATGATGTTTAGCATTTCACAAATAATAAACCAGTTAAACCATCATGACCTACAAATTAATATCTTAAAATGTACAGATCAGTAATTATACATTATAAAGGACAAATTTTTTTTTGCTTGCATGTCTTTAAAGTAGCCTGCCAAGTTTGTAAAATGCATTATTTGTTAGGACACACAACCCTTTGCATGTAAATAAAAATAAACTTGCAAGCAATGAAAGTTCAACCTCTCGTACATATGAGACTTGCTTACCTTCATATTCAACTCAAATCACTTGTCTAACATATGAATCAGTGTATTGATGGGCGTGGCAACAGTGTCTTGGACTGGAAAGAATAACCTGTCAATCAAACTTTTGACAACGGGTTGGATGTGGTGGGAGAAGGTAGGGAGAAGGGAGACCTATTTATATTCCACCTGCTTTAGCAATAGCTTTTTTTATTTATATTTTAAGCTGCCAAAATAATTACAAACCAGCCCAAATTTTGTCCACCTGCCAAAGTGTGTTTTTCCCTGCCAATTTCCAACAAAATCCGCTCATTTTGGTGGAAACCCGCCCAATCTGGCAACACTGACTGTGATACTGACCGCCCGTGCTTGAGGACAGTAACTGCAGAACAATGTGTTTACACGTTCGAGTCTCCAAAAGTCTCCAATAACACCAGAAAAAGTCGCTAGATTTGTCGCTAGTCGCTTTTTTGAAAAAAAGTCGCTAGAGGGGTCTGAAAAGTCGCTAAATATAGCGACAAAGTCGCTAAGTTGCCAACACTGCTTTCACGTCCTGTATTGACGGTACACTGCAGTTCCGCCCCACAACTAGTGACGCAATAAATCCTGAATTCTGATTGGTTTAAATTATTTCTATATAAAACTTTGTTCTAGTCACAGGTAGATCAGTCCTGCTGGCAGAAATTCACGGAGAGCACAAAAGTTTCTCCTCCACTGTATTAACTTTTACTGAAATATTACATCTAGAAATACATTAACTTTTGATTCAACTTTGTTCTGAGATGGAGCAGAGCAGAGCTATAATAAAAGTTCTGCTTTTTCTCACATTTTCTCTTCATCTCTCATCAGCAGGTGAGTTTATGTCCATGTGTGTTTATGTTGTAGGATTCAGTAAATGAAATAAATGGTTTTAATAATATGCAAATAATAAACACATAAATAAATTAACATATATTTTAAATATATAAAATGGTCCAGATTATATTTAGATTAGATTAAATTAGATTCAACTTTATTGTCATTACACATGTACAAGTACAATGCAACGAAATGCAGTTTAGCATCTAACCAGAAGTGCAATAAGCTGAAAGTGCAGGATATACAGTATTTATGATATACATTATTTACAGTGGGTAAATAGCAGTGGTATAAACAGGATCTATAAACTATACCATAAACAAGATATGTAGCTAAAAACAATATACATATTAAGGTGCAAATTAATGTTAAGGTGCTATGCAGGTTAAAATGATTAAGGTGCTATGGACACAATCAAGCAATGAGTACGTAAAAACATAATAAACAGATGTATACAGTATATATGAGATTTATGTACAAACGAGGTATGTACCAATGAAATACTAAGCGGAAAAAGGATAAAAATGTTTGTAGTGCAACCTTGCCAGGAGGAGAGATGTGGGGGGGTTAATGGGGGACAGAGTTCAATATGGAGACAGCTCTGGGGAAAAAGCTGTTCCTTAATCTAGTGGTCCTTGTCCAGAGGCTCCTGAAGCACCTGCCAGAGGGCAGAAGGGCAAACAGTCTGTGTGCAGGTGGGAGGAGTCCTTAAGAATGCTGCGAGCTCGACGCAGACAGCGTTTCCTCTGGACGTCCTCAATGGGTGGAAGTGGAGTCCCTGTGATGCGCTGGGCCGTTTTCACCACTCGTTGCAGTGCCTTGCGGTTCGCAACAGTGCAGTTCCCATACCAGACTGTGATACTGCTGGTCAGGATACTTTCTATTGCACAGTGGTAAAAGTTCACCAGGATGGCCGAAGACAGGTGGTGTTTCCTGAGTGTCCTCAGGAAGAAGAGGTGAGCCTTCTTGGCCAAGCTGGAGGTGTTGGTGGTCCAGGACAGGTCCTCCGAAATGTGGGTCCCCAAAAACTTGAAGCTGGAGACACGTTCAACAGCTATTCAGCTATATTATGTGGATGGGGTCATGCGTGCCTCCTCCTTCCCTCCTGAAGTCCACGATGAGCTCTTTAATTTTGTTATTGTTGAGGAGCAGATTGTTGTCTTCACACCATGTGGCCAGATGCTGTACCTCCTCCTCGTTGTTACTGATGAGTCCAGACACTGTGGTGTCATCAGCAAACTTAATGATGGAATTGGATCCATGCACAGGCCTGCAGTCGTGGGTGAAAAGGGAGTAGAGGAATGGGCTCAGCACACAGCCCTGTGGTACGCCTGTATTGAGTGAGATGGTGATGGAGTAGGTGTGGCCTGACCTAACACGCTGAGGTCTGTTGGTAAGAAAGTCCTTAATTCAGTAACAGAGGGAGACATTAATACCCAGATCTCCAAACTTAGAAGGGATTACAGTATTAAATGCTGAGCTGAAGTCAACAAACAGCATTCGTGCGTATGTGTTGCTATTGTCCAGATGTGTGAGCACAGAGTGCAGCGCCATGGAGACTGCATCCTCTGTACACCTATTGCTGCGGTATGCAAACTGATGTAGGTCCAGTGTGGGTGGGAGACAGTTCTTCAGGTGTGCCAGGACCAGTCGCTCGAAGCACTTCATAACAATGGGTGTGAGTGCTACAGCGCGGTAGTCATTCAGGCACGTCGGGCTGGAGTGTTTCGGCACTGGTACGATGGAGGTGGATTTGAAGCATGTTGGTACAGTTGCCTGGGTGAGGGACAGGTTGAAAATGTCTGTAAAAATTCCAGTCAGCTGCTCCGCACATGCTCTCAGCGCTCGCCCGGGAATGCCGTCTGGACCAGCAGCTTTGCGTGCGTTGATCTGGCTCAGTGCGATGTAGACGTCTGTGGAGGAGAGTGAGAGGGACTGGTGGTCTGCAGAGAGTCTGGTCTGGGTAGCCGTCTCCCTGTTGTCTCGGTCAAAGCGAGCATAAAAGTCATTTAGCTCGTTCAGGAAGGAGACATCTGTAGTTACCGGGATGGAGTTGCTGGGCTTGTAGTTGCTGATGACCTGGATGCCCTGCCACATGCGTCGGGGGTCGGAGTTGAAGTGTTCCTCAACCTTTAGCTTGTAGCAGTGCTTGGCCTTTTTGATGCCCCTCCTCAGGTTTGCCCTGGATGTGCTGTAGGCCTGTGCGTCACCTGTTCTGAAGGCGATGTTGCGGGTATTCAGCAGAAGACGCACCTCCTTATTCATCCATGGCTTCTGATTTGGGTACGTGGTGATCTGTTTCTGTGTGGTAACACTGTCAGTGGTGGTTTTGATATACTCTTTGATATAATTTACATTTACATTTTCTGCATTTAGCAGAAGCTCTTATCCTGAGCGACTTACAGAAGTGCTTCCATAGTAAACATTTAATTTCTCTAGTTTTAGTAAACAACAGTCAAAGAACACAAATCTGCTGAAACCTGTTAGAACCAAAGTGGGGTTTTTTTTTTTGGAAATGGAAATATTTTTTTGTAAATAGGTACAAGTCAGCTTAAGTGTTTAGTAAAAAGGTGATGAGGGTTTTTAATCATCTTTTAAAGACAGCGACAGACTCAGATGTTTAGACAGACAGAGGAAGTTCATTCCACCACTTGGGTGCTAGAATAAAGAAGAGCCTTGATGCTTGTCTTCCTTTAGTCCTGGGTGGAGGCTCAAGTCGAGCGAGACTAGAGGCTTGGAGGTTGCGTGGTACAGAGCGGGGTTTGATTAGACTGCGAAGGTAGCTTGGGGCTGCTCCATTTTTGGCTTTGTAGGCGAGCATCAGTGTTTTAAATTGAATGCGTGCAGCTACAGGAAGCCAGTGAAGAGAACACAGCAGTGGGGTGATGTGGCAGATTATATACAGATACAGACCAGATCTGATCCATATGTGGACCGAATAACAAATAAATAAATAAAGCTATTGTTATTTGCAGTTTTTTTTTATTACACAGTGCAAATAAAACATTTACATGCTGGTTTCTAAGAAAATCTGATTTAAAAAATCAAAAACTATTTAAAATCATTTTAGACAAAAACAAAATCATTTTAACAAGATTTTTTGACACAGTAAATGTGATCAGATTTGACACTTTCACTCTTCTGGTAGAACATTTTAACATTTTGGAGTGTGTCTGCAGGTTTTTGCCCATCCAGTATAAATAGAAATCGTAAGATCAGATACTGATGTTGGATGAAGTCCTGGCTCACAATAATTAGAGCTCCAATTTATAACCAACAAAGTTCATTAGAGTTTAGGCTAGAAATCCACACACCGAACTCATCAAATCATGTCTTTATGGACCTCATTTATGCACTGGAACAATAGAGGACCTTCTCTAAAACTACAACATTGAAAGGATCATTTATTTTATATAATTGTTTTTGTCTATTCCTACTTGATACATGACTTATGCTGCTCAACAGCCTTGCCCGCTGTTGTCTGATTCTCCATTTCATGACGCACCACACATTTATAGGAGAACATATAAGGAACAATGGTCTTCTGAAGTACTTTATAGTCCATGTGGCTACATTATAGTAGCATGACGGTTTCTCATGCAATGACATCCAATGGCTTTAAGGTCACACATTCAACAAATACACAGACTAAGATTGATTCTCTGAATCTTTTTTTTCACAGTATTTTATATGGTAGATTGTGCAAGGCTTTAATTATTAGCAAGTATTATTCTTTTTGAACTGATTGACAATTCATTCATGAAGTTTGGAACACAGTGGTGAGCCACAACCCATCAGTGCTTGTACAGACTGATCCTTTGGTGGATCCTCTTGAAAACATCATCCAAATCTATAATGGCTTTATTAAAGCAGTGATTTAGTCAAGTTAAAAGTATTTACAGTGCTTTTTAAATTAGCAGAATCTCAAAGCAGCTTTACAAAGCAGCACAGAGCCAAAATGCCATGAAAAACTCCCCAAATTTACAGTTACAATTTAAGACATTTATGCCAAGTTCACACTACATGACTTTCCAAGTGGTCGGGTCGCTGTACAGTTCACACTACATGACTGGATCTCTTGTAATCGGGAGTCTTTCAAGTCGGTGTGTATTTCACACTACACGACTGATCAGCGATAGGGGGTCACACACTACACCATCACCAACTGGAATCTCAGGCAAGCTTCTCTGGTCTTCCGAACTACGTTTTGTAACGAAAACACATTTTTTTCACATAAATTTATGTTAGGACGTTAAATTTAATTTTAAAAAGCTGCAAATTATATTAAATTTAGCCAACAAACCCTCTCCTTTGGCTATGAAAGGCTATGGCTATAACACTGCCCAGTCTTTTGGGAAGGCTTCTTACAAAGTGAGTCTGTGAGAATTTGTACCCATTTTGTAAAAAAAAATAAGCACTTGAATGATGTGGCTCTGATGTTGAACAAGAAGGCCTGGCTAGCAAACAACATTCCAATTTATCACAAATTGAGGTTGGGTCTAGGTTTCTGTGCAGGCCATTAAAGTATTCAAACCATGTCTTTATGGATTTTATTTTGTGCACAACGTGTCACAGTCATACTGAAACATTAAATAGCCGTGGCCAAAAGTGTGTACAAATATCTTTAGACAAATTAATTATTAAAGCTCTTTCATATCAGGTACATGCTGTTAATTCTAATCAATTTAACAATTATTTATTTACTTTAAACTTCAAATCCCTGTATGGTGTTTCTATTACTTTAGCCATGTGTATTTTTGCTGTATCACTCTCTTCTATAGGTACAGGATCTATAGGATGATTAATATGAATGTGTGTATTGTGTGTTTTCTGTAGTGCATCCTAAAATGAGTATGAGGATCTCATGTAACGAGAGCATCCATCCTGAAAATGGTGAGACTTCCACCCCCTGCTCCCCCTCTTTTTTCCTGTTATCCCTTCTTCTGTCCACTTGTAGTGCTACAACTCTCAGATTGTACATTTTCTTAACAGTGTCACAATAAAGTGTTAATTGTGTGTGTGTGTGTGTGTGTGTGTGTGTGTGTTGCAGCCTCCTGGGTGAACCAGTATGTAGGTGATGTTGGGTTTCAGGTGAACATGACACACCCTGCTGTCAGCACAGAGCAGAGGCTCCTTATTAAAGGTGAGTCAGGAGAAACATAGTCACATATTTTGACCATAAAACAGGTCAGTGGTTTGATTAAATGCTGCAAATTCAAGCCCAACCACTGCTGAGTTGCCAATGTTGGGCCCCTGAGCAAGGCCCTTAACCCACAGATGCTAGCATTATATTTAATAAGTAAATATAAATTAAATAAGTGCCATACATGTGAAAAGATGTTATGGTTAATAATTATTTTTGGATTTGTGTAAACATAATAATCTAAATGTTTTCACTTTTTACAGGAACACACTCACTACATGTCTTACACACTGCAGTCACGCCAGGAAGCAATTTCCCAGAATTCACTGCTTTCAATTTGGTGGATGGAGAGCAGACTGACTACTATGACAGCAACCTGAGGCAGCTGATTCCAAGGGCAGAGTGGATTAAGGAGATTGATGCTGATGATCCAGATTACTGGAAGGAAAACACTGAGATTCTGCAGGGTGTTGAGGAGACCTTCAAAGTCAGTGTTCTCACAGGAATGGAGATCTTCAATCACACTAAAGGTAAAAGTCTCTGTTCTCACATTCACATCTTCTAATCCTCAACACATTTCTACATCTATTAACCTTCAGATTTATTTCTACAGCTCTCACTAACACTTTCTCTCACTAACACCACAAATATGTGGACACCACTTCAACATCAACATGTACAAACTCCAGTCTGAAGCTTAAACACCAGTTTAGTTTGTAGAGCTAAAAGAGGAGGAACCATCCATCAGACTGATCAATAAGAACCATCACAATAATCATAAGAACTTTATCATGTAGAATAAAGACGAGGGCGAGTGAGGGGTGAGGGGGACCAGAGTTGGATAAAAATTACAAGTCACTGATTAACTACTTACTTCAGTCCAGTCATTTAGAGCAAAATCTCTGGCCACTATTGAATCAGATGCTCCGCCAACTGAAATGCTAATGATTGTAAAGCTAATCGGGTCATCAGATCATCTTTTTAAATCTGATAAAATTAACCACATTACCAAAAGTATGTGGACACTCAGCAACACTTCAGGTGTTTCAGTCACACCCACTACTAACAGGTGTGTAAAATCAATTATATTACAGTAAACATATCCCGCAATGGACTGGTGACCTGGTCAGTGTTTCCTGCTTTTTGCTCAATTAATTGGACCTTGGAAAATGTAGTGTGATGTTTGAGTGGAGAGTGTAGAAGGAGAAATCACACTAATATCTGTGTGTGTGTGTGTGTGTGTGTGTGTGTGTGTGTGTGTGTGTGTGTGTGTATATATCTGTGTATCTGCAGGAGTTCACACATGGCAGAACACATACGGCTGTGAGTTTGATGATGACGACACTATTAGAGGATATGATGACTACAGTTATGATGGAGAAGATTTCCTCACTTTTGATCTAAAAACTGGAACCTACACTGCAGTAAATGAGCTGGCTATATATACAAAACATGATTGGGAGACTTCAGGTTTCGCCAGTTACACAAAGAACTACCTGGAGAATGACTGTATTGCTTGGCTAAAGCAGTTACTGTCGTACGGCAGAGAGACTCTGGAGAGGAAAGGTAACGTCTTCTCTGTTACTGTAACTACATTCATCACTGAAAACCTGCTGCTCATTTCCTCATCAACATCCATCCATTAGCCGTCCATCCATCAACATGCATCCACTCTGTTAGTGTTGACATTATTCACTTAGTTGAATGACTTTTATTTTGAGTAACTTGTCTTCTTAATCAGATTTATCTGCATTAATTACCTTAAACACACAGTTTTTTATTTCTAATGTTTGTAATTTTGCACTACAAAGTGACAGGGTTTTATTCACATATTAATTGCAAAAAATTTTTTATTACATTATTTACAAAGAGCAGAATTAACAAAAAGATAATAATTGTTGGAAACATAATGCTGGGCTAGATTCATATCTTCTATGTTATGGTCAGACTGCACTGAGTGAGCTAGCTGGCCCAGAGGTGCCATGAAAGGTCTTTTCTGAGGTGGCCCCATATTTGAACACATGCTGGGCAATAGCTGTGCTAGTTGCTGCTGTGGGGTGCCGATCATGCATTTCCATCCCCGGCTTGTTGTGGGTTTTGTTTCTTTACTCTTTTATTTGAGAACTTGGTTGTTGCAGGCGCTTTGATTTTCAACTGACACCTCTGTGTCAAGGTGTCAGGAGTTCTGACATTGTTTATTTTAATAAAATGCAATTTGGGATGTGGCCCAAGTATCTGAATCATAAAGAATGTAGTTATCACACAAAAACCTTATAGTGCATTTTTACATGACTGTTTCTGAGAGATAAAAGTGTTCTCTCTCTCAACAAGAGCCTGTTTTTAGCTTGCATGCTAATATTAGCCAGCTAGAGATAACTGCTTTGTGATCTGTATGTGATTTGGTAGCCTCCTGTCTTTGCCTTAATGACTTTGGAAAGATCAAACCCAACATTTATGCATTTTCCCTATTTCTCCTAATCTAGTCATATCCAATTCCCCAGTTGTACCTCCTCCACTGCTACAGTACCTTGACCCTGACTGAGAAGGGCCATACCTAACCCTGCACCCTTCGACACAAGTGTAGTAACTGCTGTCTGATTGGGACATGAACACATGTGTAGTGTGTTCCTCTGTATGTTTTATGTATGTATGGGAAAAAGCAATGCAAAGAAAAAAAATATAAGGGCATTTTAACAACAACTTACTGATAAGATAATGTGAAACACATGATCGTTGCAAGAGTAACAGTTTCTACAAGTATTAAAATGTTATATACTGTACAAGCTTGAGTTTCCCTCTGTGTCTCTGCAGATCGTCCTGAGGTGTCCGTGTTCCACAGGAGCTCCAATTCTTCAGAGCTGGTGTGTCACGCTACAGGTTACTTCCCCAGAGGACTGATGATGTTCTGGGAGAAGGACGGAAAGGAACTTCTTGAGGATGTGGAAATCAGAGCAACAGTACCAAACCAGGATGGAAGCTTCCAGAAGAGAGCCGTTCTGAGAGTCTCACCTGAGGAGCTGAAGGAACGTGAATACACCTGTGTGGTTCAGCACAGCAGCCTGGAGAAGGACTTAGTGCTTAAAGCTCCAGGTAGGAGAACCACGTTCCTGTAGAATCTCCACATTTCTATTGTGAAAGTGTGATTAGAGCTTCTAATAGAGCTTCTGTTCTGGTTCAGGTTCTGTAGATCCAGATGGAGGATCTCTTGGTGCTGGAGCGATCGTTGGTATAGTCTTGGCTGTACTTGCTGGTGTTGCTGTTGTTGTTGCTGCTGGAGTTCTGATCTGGAAGAAGAAGAATAAGTCTGGTAAGGGAGGACTGAGGGAAATAGACTTTATTACACGAATTTACAGATTTATTTACAAACTGTGTCAGTTTTGCTCTACAGAGTCATTTTCTGAATAAAATATCAGATTTATTTAGCAGGAGATCATCTACAGTTCTCAGTTCTCATTATAGCCAAAAGTTTATTGTATTTTAGTCATTAAACCGGGGGAAACATTGAGGGGTTTTAATGTAACAAATTATTTGGTTATAATGTTTATTACTTTAAATTCTTACTGTGTTACAGCTGCCAGATTCAGCAGCTCTTCCTTAAACTCTGATACCTCCAGCACCTCGTCTTAAGTGAAGAAAAACTCTGACTGGTAACAAAACATCAGTTTGTGTTTCTGAATCTCCAGCAGAAAATCCTCTGCTAACATTAACTGTGACTTCAGCTGCTCATCGTTTCTCTTTGTGTCTCCTGTGTAGGACAGAGGTGCAGATGGAGGTGAGGAAGGAATTTAGAAATGAAATCTAGGAACGAGGAGTTGGAGATGAAGAACTCTCTCACACATCCACACACATCTGCAGATCTGTCCTTTTCTTCTGAAGAACTTTACTGTGATCTACTGTACATGATTTTCCTGCAAAATTATCAGAGTTTGGGAATCTTGCTGGTGATATTTCTGTGCTTGGAAAATGTAACGTTGTGTTGTGAAACTGTTACTGGTTTAAATGGGATTACTGGAGAACTGTTACTGGTGATAATGCTGCTGCTGGTTTTGTATTTAATGGTGTTTTGGTGACTTTGGTGCTGCACTATTTTGCTATTAGGATTATTAGTGATGGTGTCCTAATGAGACACTTTTCATTCCTACTCAGAGATTTGTATTGTTCAGAGATCACATGTATTAAAGTATTAAATAATAATGCATACCAGCAGTTCTGTTTGTGCACTTTGTATTCATTAAGGATCTATGAATAAAACACTACCTGTTCCTTTATTAATCAGATCATGCAAGTGAAATCATTGTGGATTTGTACAAGTGTATGTGCACATTATCCACCTTCATATTTACTATATATAAGCTTAAACACCCTCAGTTAAGCTGTTTATAGCACTGTGATCATGGGATCATGTTATGATATGATGGTCCTTTACTATTAAACAGTTACAGTCTCTAAAAACACACCACTTTATCAGCTGTAATGATCATGTGATGTGAGGAAGCTCTTAAACGTAAGAATTTACTAACTTTAAAACATCAGTAACAGATTCAACTGTGTTAAAAGAACAAACATACATATTATGTAAAGATGATCAGCATTGTTTTATCCATTCACATCATTTATACATCCAGCTGCAGATTGAAATGTGTTCTGTGTGACACATCTGGATGATGAATCCAAGTGAGTGCTTCATTTATTTTAAATTCGGCACCTTTTCGTTCTGCTCTTCTTGACCCTCAAGCTCTCCATGATGAAGGTTTTACCTGGAAATGGTTTCTGCACTCAGCAAATCTTCTTAAAGTCTCGATCAGCTTCTGTTGTTCTGAATCTGCTCCCAGAACTGCAGCTTTCTATCATTATTAACCCCACAATTCCCAGAATGCATCAGGGCTGATGGATTTGTTTGGTTCCAGTGGGTTGATGAATTTTACTCCAGTGTCATTTGCTGCTCTGGAAAAAAACTCAGTAACACAGTAACACAGTAAGCTTCCAGTTTATTGTATGGAGGAGAGAGTTTATATAGATGGAGATAACGTGTACGTGAGAATGTGAGTCTGTGTCTAAGCTTAGTGTCATTAGAGCATGAGAACAAGAAGGATTATTTACAAGCCAAGTTAATGGTTAGGGGTGCTGGGGTTGTTTAACATTCAGAGGGGGAACAGAATCTTTTATGGACACCTTGATTTTCTATATAACAGCAGGAGTACATTTAATTTGTTACAAGTGAGACCCTGACTGAATGAAGGAATAAATAGATTATTAAATAAATGATTTAATAAATTAAGCTTTTCTAGGAACTTTACCCTCTAATTATTAAGTTTGAAGCTGTTAGTCTTGATTCACCTGGTGGTTTTAGTGAAGGTGAATGTAACTGCATTGAATTACTAGTAGAATTACTGTAAAGGCTTCTCTATTATTCTGTAACTCCTTAATAAACTAGTAATAAAACCACTTTAACCGTGTCAGGTTCACCGTGAGTCTGGTTTACATCCCCTTGTTTCTAGCTAGTGAGGAAAGTACAGATTTCCTTATGCCTAGTTCACACTACACGATTTTTGCCCAGATTTCGCTCGGCGACTGGTCGGCGATTGATTTTCCGGGTCGGAAGCAACTCAGCGTTCGCTCGGCGATCAAAACTCGGCTCTCAGTCGCTAAGTGTGAACTATCCAACAACTCGACCCGACCGGCTCGCCGAGCTCTCGGCGACTGGATCGAGTTTTCTAGCACGTCAGATATCTGATCTCAGATGTACGACTGGAAATGAGTGACATGTCGAACAGCCAATGAGAACGCAGGATACAGCGTGAGGGGAAATGCAGGAGAGGATATAGTTTATATCAGGATACACCGGCACACACACGTTTTACAGTATTTCTGATTTGGTCCTCTACAAAACATAACACCCACGCTGCATTACAAAATTATTAATTAACCTCCAACTTACTACAGAACCATCTATACTGTTTGTGTTGCCAAATCCACTCAGATTCATTTATTTTCCTCTTTGATTTTACGCTGCACATCAGCTCACAAACTTTGATCACTCACTACTTGTTGACGTGCATTTTTGGACGTGGTGTCATTAAACCATTGGTCACTTCTCGTGTTTGTTCTCGTGACTAAACGTAGAGAAGCTCACCTGCGATTTCAGTTGGTGATGGATCGTGTAGTGTGAAACCCCCGATCGCCGATCAGTCGTGTAGTGTGAAATATACACCGACTGAAACACTCCCGAGTGCAGGAGATTCAGTCGTGTAGTGTGAACTGTACAGCGACCTGACGACTGGGAAAGTCGTGTGAACTTGGCATTACCAACACTGAAGTTTGGGTGTTTAAGCAGCCTGGACAGTATTGTTACTAAACAATAAACTCACACGAATTCAATTATACTACAGATATAAAAACCCTGTGTGCTTTTGGAAAAAAAATCTTACAGTTTTCAGCTCCAGTTCTTGTTTTTTTAATGGCACTTCCTGCAACACAACATTTTTGTGTTGCAGCAAGTTTCTACTATCTCCCATCCAGCAGAATTTGAGCAAGAGCATCTTTCTAACATACAGCACCTACATCATCTGGTTCCATCTTAATGCATTTATCACAATTCTTAAGTAGAATCAACACTAATGAATAAAACGTTTTTCATTCAAGCTTTTTTCTCCTGTGATGAAAAGTTTCTGAACCAACCATGAAACATCAGACCTATACAGACAAAATCTAATCAAAATTAAAAAAAAAGAAATCCAGGTTGTTTTATTTTGATAAAGATCACAGTGTGTATGGGGCATAGAAATTAGACATAGGAATTCTAAACATTTTAATGTTGAGGTACCACAATAAATACTATGAATAAAATAGCTTGCATTTATTTATTTGTTTTTTACTAACTGCTTCATCCAGACCCAGTCAAAGTGGGTCAATTTCAGGAATTAGTAAAACACAGAGTTTTACCAGGGGTGTGCTCATTTTATGCCTACTAGTGTATATTTTAGCAGCTATTAACAAAGCTTTGCATATTGTAAGCAATATACTGTAGATATAAATGATGTAAATATGTACAATAACACAATTGTAGATATTTTCAGTGGTTTGAGTGACTGCAGAAGGAAGAGAGTTTTTATCACTGAAACAGATCAGACATGTTTGTGTAGCTGAAGGTTTTTACACTCAGCACTGGCACTCAAACTGGTTTGGCTTGATTTATCTACAGTGCCAACCAGCTGGAGGTTTTACACCTGAAAAGGTGAGTTATTGTATAACAGTATATATATATATATTAGAAATATTTTATAACTGCCGAATTGTTTATGTAGAATAAATATAATTTGCATTACAACTGATTTTTTATAAAAATCGTTCTCCTCCATCGCGCTCCATTCACTTAATGACAACATACTTCAGTTCTGCCCCACAACTAGTGACGCGATAAATCCTGTATTCTGATTGGTTTAAATTCAGCTGTACGAACCTTCTCATGGTCACAAATCCCGCGGAGGAATTAGAAGATCAGAAAAGTTTCTCCTCCTTTATAATAAACTTTTACTGAAATACTGAATTCATGACATACTTTTACAGTTAAACGTAATTAAAAATAGATCGCAGCTGCACGATCATGAAAGTTCTGCTGTTTCTCACATTTTCTCTTCATCTTTACGGAGCCCCTTAGGGGTCACTAAGGAAAAAAAATATATGAACAGCAAAATCCGTACCCTCGGTTTAGTACGGAGCCCCTTAGGGGTCACTAAGGAAAAAAATATATATGAAGAGCGTAATCCGTACCCTCGGTTTAGTAATCCGTACCCTCGGTTTAGTAATCCGTACCCTCGGTTTAGTAAACCGTACGCACGGATTGTCTGCGCTACAAGTTTTACTGTGCGCTCACACCCCGTTTTACGGTAATACAGTTGCGAAGCATTGAAGAGAATAAAGCATCTTTTTACAGCTGGGGTGATGGGATAGCAAACTTATTAAAAAGTCAAATCAAAATCTTATCAAATGCCACCCCACAATCATAAATAACACGAGTACTCAGCTTGTGATTTGAGAGTATTTTACCTTAGGAATTTAGAATAATAGGATTGCAAACCAACGTAAAGTGAAATGTATAAATGTCTGAGACTCATACAGTCAGTAAGTAGGAGTATTCTTTAAGAGTCTGATGGGGTGATTTGATAATAATTTGATTTGCATTTTACTTTACGTTGGTTTGCAATCCTATTATTCTAAATTCCTAAGGTAAAATACTCTCAAATCACAAGCTGAGTACTCGTGTTATTTATGATTGTGGGGTGGCATTTGATAAGATTTTGATTTGACTTTTTAATAAGTTTGCTATCCCATCACCCCAGCTGTAAAAAGATGCTTTATTCTCTTCAATGCTTCGCAACTGTATTACCGTAAAACGGGGTGTGGGCGCACAGTAAAACTTGTAGCGCAGACAATCCGTGCGTACGGTTTACTAAACCGAGGGTACGGATTACTAAACCGAGGGTACGGTTTACTAAACCGAGGGTACGGATTACTAAACCGAGGGTACGGTTTACTAAACCGAGGGTACGGTTTACTAAACCGAGGGTACGGATTACTAAACCGAGGGTACGGATTACTAAACCGAGGGTACGGATTACTAAACCGTGCGTACGGATTTTGCTGTTCATATATTTTTTTTCCTTAGTGACCCCTAAGGGGCTCCGTAGTACATCTTTCATCAGCAGGTGAGTTTATTTTGGTTTGTGTTTGATAAAGTTGTGATGTTAACAATTAAGAGTATAAATGAGCAAATACACATCAGATAACAAACAGAAATGATTTGGTAATGTAAATAATAAACACAGTTTGTTAATTCTATTGAATCTTTTTTTTACTAACAAAAGTAGAAAGAAAAGACTCTTAATGTTTCAGTTTCATTGTATTTTGTAAATATTATAATATTGAATTTGGAAAGGGACAAACTAATAAAGTGTATACAACATTGAAGTAACACCATTTTAAAACATTCAGCAGTAATCAGGTGAATCAGTAACAGAGTAAAAGATGTATAAAGGTGGATCAGTCTGCAAGCAATGATGTGTTGTGGCTCACCACTGTGTTCCAAACTTTGTGAGAGAATCATCAATCAGTAATGAATGTATGAATGGGTTCATAATGAACCTGGTGTTTGTTATTGCATGAATCTGTTTGTTGGCTTTTGAGTTTGAACCTTCTTGGTTCCTGATCAAAGTTGCTTCTTTAAATCATGTCTTTATGGATTTCATTTTGTGCACAAGGTCACAGTCATAATGGATCATAAAAGAGCATTACCCAAACCAGAGTGTTCACATACTTTTAGACCAATAGTGTAACAAAGTGTTAATTATCAGATACATGCTGGTAATTCTAATCAGAATGAATTGAACAATTATTTATTCACTTCAGAAGTTAAATTCCCTGTATGGTGTTTCTATTACTTTAGCCACTATGTGTATTTTTGCTGTATCACTCTCTTCTATAGGTACAAGATCTATATGATGATTAATATGAATGTGTGTATTGTGTGTTTTCTAGTGCATCATAGAATGAGTATGAGGATCTCATGTAACGAGAGCTTCCATCATGAAAATGGTGAGACTCACACCCTGTACTCTTCTTATAGTGTTAAATAGTGTAAAATAGTGTTAAAGTGTGTGTGTGTGTGTGTGTGTGTGTGTGTGTGTGTGTGTGTGTATGTGTTACAGCCTCTTGGGTGAACCAGTATGTAGGTGATGTTGGGTTTCAGGTGAACATGACACACCCTGCTGTCAGCACAGAGCAGAGGCTCCTTATTAAAGGTGAGTCAGGAGCACATCATTCAACTGCATTCTGATTTGATTCAAATTACATTCATGTTTTACACTCTTACAGGAACTCACTCACTACATGTCTTTGCAATTGGAGTCACACCAGGAATCAATTTCCCACAATACATTTCTTACTGTTTGGTGGATGGAGAGCAGGCTGACTACTACGACAGTAACATCAGGAAGGTGATCCCAAAGACGGAGTGGATAAAGAAGGTTGATGCAGATGATCCAGATTACTGGAACAAAGAGACTCAGATTCTTCAGGGTAATGAGGAGATCAGCAAAGTCGACATACTTACACTGATGGAGCGCTTCAATCAGACTGAAGGTAAAAGTGCTGAATCCAGAACAACGTCTCTGTTCTCACATTCACATCTTCTAATCCTCAACACATTTCTACATCTATTAACCTTCAGATTTATTTCTACAGCTCTCACTAACACTTTCTCTCACTAACACCAGCAATATGTGGACACCACTTCTACATCCACATGTACAAACTCCAGTCTGAAGCTTAAACACCAGTTTAGTTTGTAGAGCTAAAAGAGGAGGAACTATCCATCAGACTGATGGGATTTAACCTCACGCCCTTCTCTGTAACAGTCACATGTAGAAGAAGATGCTCAGGTGATTTCATCACACTAATGTGTGTGTGTGTGTGTGCAGGAGTTCATGTACTGCAGAACATGTACGGCTGTGAGTTTGATGATGACGACACTATGAGAGAGTACGATGAGCACAGTTATGATGGAGAAGATTTGATCAGCTTTGATCTGAAAACTGGAACCTTCATTGCCACAGATGAGCAGACGATAAATACTAAACATAATTGGGAAGCTTTCGGTTATGCTGATTATACGAAGTTCTACCTAGCGAAAGATTGTATCTCTTGGTTAAAGACGTTATTATCGTACGGCAGAGAGACTCTGGAGAGGAAAGGTAACGTGTTTGATCTTCTCTGTTACTGTAACTACATTCATCACTTCATCATCAGTCCAGCCATTATCTATTCACTCTGATAGTGTTCACTCAATCACTCAGTTCATTTTCATCCACTCACTTTAATTTAATGAATTTTATTCTGAGTAACATTTCTTCTCGATCAGATTGTGCAAAATGTATCTGCATTCATTACAGAAAGCACTTCATTTCTCATGTTTGTAATTTTGCACTAGAATGTGATTTATTCACATATTAATCACTACAGAATTGTAATTACATTGTTTAGGAAGAGCAAAAGAAAGAAAGGAAACCCACCTCAACCCACCAACTGGTGCAGCTCAGGGTCAGCAAAAATAGTAAAGATGATCCAACTGTGGTCGATATAAGGTGTTTTGAGCTGAACACAGGCCTCTGAGTGGTCTGCAGTAAACTTGCTTTGTGAGGGGCTGCGTCAGAGAAGCCTCACCCAGTATTAGTGTAATGCATGTGATGCAGGAATAGCCATGGGGAACTGGAAATGACTAAAGTGGAGGAAAAAAACAATGCAAAGAAAAAAGTGATTAGAGCATTTTAACAAAACGTACTGATAAGACAATGTGGAACATCTGATTCTAATCTTTTCAGTCTAACACATGATCATTATTCATCAGTTACAATAGTTTCTACAAGTGTTTAAATATTATTGACTGTAGGAGCTCAGTCCTGTGTCCCTCTGTGTCTCTGCAGATCGTCCTGAGGTGTCCGTGTTCCACAAGAACTTCCCTCAACCAGAGCTGGTGTGTCATGCTACAGGTTACTTCCCCAGAGGACTGATGATATTCTGGGAGAAGGACGGAGAAGAACTGCATGAGGACGTGGAGATCAGAGAGACTGTACCCAACCCGGATGGAACTTTCCAGAAGAGAGCTGTTCTGAGAGTCTCACGTGAGGAGCTGAAGGAACATGAATACACCTGTGTGGTTCAGCACAGCAGCCTGGAGAAGGACTTAGTGCTGCCAGTTCCAGGTAGGAGAACCACGTTCCTGTAGAATCTCCACATTTCTATTGTGAAAGTGTAATTAGAGCTTCTAATAGAGCTTCTGTTCTGGTTCAGGTTCTGTAGATCAAGATGAAGGATCTCTTGGTGCTGGAGCGATCGCTGGTATAGTCTTGGCTGTTGTTGCTGGTGTTGCTGTTTTTGTTGCTGGAGTTCTGATCTGGAAGAAGAAGATGAAGCCTGGTTAGGAAGGACTGATGGCTTTCAGTCTTTGAACCAGGAAAATACAGTGGTTTTATAAAATGAATAAATGATTTGGTTGTAATGTTTATTTCTCTGAACTTGTTTTACAGCCACTAGAACCCGCAGCTCCTCCTTCACCTCTGGAAGCACCAACTCCAACACTTCTCAAGTTTCCTCTTCATCAGAGTGATCACAGTCCTGCTGTGCAGGAAATTTCTATTGTGAAACTGTTATTGGTGTAATATAGGGTTAGTAGGGTATTGTTACTGGTGATAATGCTTTGCTGTTTTGTATTTAATGGTGTTTATGTGACACTGACTGTGCTGTTTTTTTTAAAACAAGGTTTTATGATCAGGATTAATAATTACATTTACATTTTCAGCATTTAGCAGACGATAATGCTGACGTTATGAAACGATAATGATCGTTTCATAACGAGACACTTTTCATTCTTACTCAGATGTCTACTGTTCAGAGATCACATGTATTAAAGTGAACTTTGTATAATAATGCATACCAGCAGTTCTGTTTGTGCACTTTTTGTATTCATTAAGGAACTATATTAAATTAATAAATGAATAAAACACTACCTGTTCCTTTATTAATCAGATCAAGGAAGTAAAATCAGTGTGGATTTGGTACAAGTGGACGTGCAAATATCCACCTCCATAATTACTGTATATAAAGTTATTTCTGTTATTCTGGCCACATGATTTGTTGGTGTTTATCCACTTTTTATTTTAGCAACAATATTGTTCTACCTTGGTCAAACTTCAATTTTATTCTTGCATGTGCTTTACTTCACTGCAGGCATCCAGTAGTGGGTTTCAGTGGGTTTAGTGGGTTCAGTCTGGCACTTTTTACAAACTGCTTAATGCAGAACGCTGTTGTGGTCGGATTAAGCAGACATGTTTGATCATGAAGTGGAGAGCTTTGCTACAGTTCCTTGTGTATGGGAGAGGATGATGATGGTGTGTTATGTACATATATAATGTAAAATACATATTTTATCTTAAAAAATATTTTCTAATGACGTTTATTTAGTTTTTTAACCTAATTCTA
This sequence comes from Trichomycterus rosablanca, assembly GCF_030014385.1. Classification (NCBI taxonomy): domain Eukaryota; kingdom Metazoa; phylum Chordata; class Actinopteri; order Siluriformes; family Trichomycteridae; genus Trichomycterus; species Trichomycterus rosablanca. The sequence goes on along the minus strand of NC_086008.1, from coordinate 22,311,225 downwards.
CATATTTTTAAAGATTTCTAACATTTCCTTTATTTAATTGGTCTTCGTCATAACTTGGCAACCAATGACGCAATAACTATTCTAAATTCTGATTGGTCTAAACACTTTATTGTACTTAATGAGAGCAGATCTTGCAGTTCTTGTTTTTATAAGGAGTGGAGAAAGATCGCTCGAGTTTCCTTGTCCATTATACACAAATAAAACTTTAGATTATTCGAGATTATTCATTTTAAAGGCTGTTTGTATATTTTGGTTTGATTGTGATGTGAGAGATGTGTTTTAGTGCTTTAGTGAAAGTTGTGATTTTTCTCACTTTTTTTCCTCATCGTTCAGCAGGTGAGTTTATTTTTATCTGTGTTTAATAAAGTTCTAATGTTTGAGATTAAAGGTATTAATGACCAAATGTTCATTCATGAGGCTGTAAATAAGTGATTCAGCAAATAAAAAAATCTACGTAATAAATGTAAAAGTAATAAACACAGAAGTAAATACAAGTATATTTAGAAAATGTATGAATGCATTTATTTATATACGTAGTTTATTATTAGCTATGTATTGTCTGTTAGTATTATTTATTGCATTGTTTAATTGTATTTAAATTATTTGTTTACTTGTCTTTATAATGCGTGACTTGTTAATCACTCACGTCACAGTGTTTCTCTATTCTCATTGGTCAGAGACCTGCACTAACAGAGAAATGTTTACTGTATTGTATTTAAAGTTTTTTATACAACAGCTTACTGAAACCTTGATCCTACAGCTGAGCAGATTTAAACAAAATTTAAGGGTCTGGTGTCTGTGTGTCTCCTTCATGATGAAATTTGCATTTACGTGGGTAAATTAATGCTGAATTAGTCGCCGTCGTCTGATTCTCCTTTTATAATGCACTAAACATTTTTAATATGAGACCGATCTGGACTGCAGGCAGGCTGGTCAAGCACACGCACTCTGTCTATGAAGCCTCACGGTTGTATCACGTGCAGAATGGACAACCAACAGTTACCTTGGCAATGTGCTTTCAAATCTTCATAACCAGACTAACACCTGACTTGAGAGCATTTATTCAGGCACAAAATAATAATTTTGTTTCCATTTCGATAAAAAACTTATAAGTTCAATTTGCAAAATCTTAGTTTACACCACACTATCAATAATAAATTGTCACTTAGACAAAAAGGAGCTGGAGAGTCTAGATGACCCACAAAACTTTTGGGTCCCATTACATATTAACATAATTCAGGTGGGCTATCAACACACCCGAATCCTTGATGATTCAGATGAACGTTATCAAATCAGTTTCATCTCTAACACCAAAATGAAGAGTCACTTCTACCGATATTTACATTATAATTGTGGCAATGTAGACTGGTTCAATCACTGACTGGAATTGATGGGGTGGAGCATCGTTTAACTGAATTCTGATCTGATTGCACTTAATTATCTGACATTAATAAAACATGTCTGATTAAAAAAATATTTTTTTCTTTTCATTTGATCTGTGTTAATAAATAATTAAAAAGACATTTTACTTTTACAGGTACTGACTCCATGCAGTTCTTTGTCACTGCAGTCAGAGAAGTTAGTTTTCCAGAATTCACTATTAATGGTTTCCTGGATGAAGAGCAGATTTTGTACTATGACAGCATCATGAGGGAGCTGATCCCAAAGAAGGAGTGGATGAAGAAGGTTGATGCTGATGCTCCAGGATTTTGGAGCACATACACACAGACTGCTCAGGGTATTCAGGCGGACTTTAAAAACCGTATGGGTATAATAATGCAGCTCGCTAACAGCACTGCTTCTAACGGTGAGGCGATTAATCCAGAACAACGTCCCTGTTCTCACATTCACATCTTCTAATACTCAACACATTTCTACATCTATTAAGTTTATTTTTATCTGTGTTTAATAAAGTTCTAATGTTTGAGATTAAAGGTATTAATGACCAAATGTTCATTCATGAGGCTGTAAATAAGTGATTCAGTAAATAAAAAAATCTACGTAATAAATGTAAAAGTAATAAACACAGAAGTAAATACAAGTATATTTAGAAAATGTATGAATGCATTTATTTATATACGTAGTTTATTATTAGCTATGTATTGTCTGTTAGTATTATTTATTGCATTGTTTAATTGTATTTAAATTATTTGTTTACTTGTCTTTATAATGCGTGACTTGTTAATCACTCACGTCACAGTGTTTCTCTATTCTCATTGGTCAGAGACCTGCACTAACAGAGAAATGTTTACTGTATTGTATTTAAAGTTTTTTATACAACAGCTTACTGAAACCTTGATCCTACAGCTGAGCAGATTTAAACAAAATTTAAGGGTCTGGTGTCTGTGTGTCTCCTTCATGATGAAATTTGCATTTACGTGGGTAAATTAATGCTGAATTACATCTATTAACCTTCAGATTTATTTCTACAGCTTTCACTAATACTTTCTCTCAGTGGTACCTTTGCAGAGGTAAAAGAGGAATGAACAATCTAAAATATGTAATAAGTAATAAGCCTTAAGTAATAAGGCTGTTATCATGTAAAATAATAGAAACTTAAAAATAACTTAGAAATCTAAAAATTGTAATAGTTGAAAAGCGAACTATGTGATTCAGATCTTTTATTTATACAAAAGAGACACATTCATGAAATTCAAGAAATTCATGCACCAAAAGTATGTAGACACCACATCTTTAGGTGTTTTAGTCACATCCATAATAATAATAATAATAAAAAATAAAAAAATCATTTATGTTCCAGACTTGCGGTAGTGGGTGGACTTGTCCTTCAGTTCTACTGCTCCCAAACTCTGGAAACTCTCCTACAATCTGTTGGTGACAGATATCCAGTATTTTATATACTGTATTTTATATACTTCTCCTTACTGTTAACTATTCTTCCTACTCTTAGGTCTTTTTCCCCTCTTCCCCTCCCCTGTTTTGCTTTTGATGTACAGCATTCTTGGGTGAAATGCACTACAACATTGGAGAGAGTCCTTCTACACTCTTCTACACACAGTCACAAATATAATTAATAACAGTGACCCCATCACACTAATATGTGTGTTTGTGTGTGTGTGTGTGTGTGTGTGTGTGTGTGTGTGTGTGTGTGTGTGTCTGCCTGCAGGAGTTCACACATATCAGAACATATTCAGCTGTGAGCTTGATGATGATGGAACTACTAGGGGACAATACAAGTATGCTTATGATGGAGAAGATTTCATCAGTCTGGATTTGAAAACAGTCACCTTCACTGCAACTAATCCTAAAGCTGTTGGTACCAAACAAGACTGGGAATCTAGAGGTTTAGCTAGTCTCTTCAAGAGCTACCTGGAGAAGGACTGCATCAAGTGGTTAAAGAATTTTGTATCGTATGGCAGGGAGACTCTAGAGAGGAAAGGTAATGTGTTTGTTCTTGTCCTCTATTCATTCATCCATCACCCATTCTGATCCTGTACACATGACTGTTTTACACTTAATCCATTACAGTAACATTAATTCATGTTTCTTGCTTTCTGGCTCCTACTGTCTGATTGAGGTTCCAGCACATTTGGTGGAGGAATACAGAGAGTGTAGTGTGTTCCTCTATATGTTTTTTGATTCACATGTCAGAAGAGTCATGTATTAGCCTGTGGCCCTCCTTGCTTAGTACAAGTGTGATAGATTGATGAAAAAAATTGGAAATGACTAAAATGAAGAGAAAAAAGAGTGCATATGATTATTATTCATTTAATACAACAGTTTGTACAAGTGTCTATTTTTGACTCTACTATAATTTTACTGCAGATCCTCCTGAGGTGTCAGTGTTCCACGAGCACCTCCCTTCTCCAGAGGTGGTGTGTCACGCTACAGGTTTCTTCCCCAGTGGACTGGTGATGTTCTGGCAGAAGGACGGAGAGGAACTGCATGAGGACGTGGAGATCAGAGAGACTCTACCAAACCAGGATGGAACCTTCCAGAAGAGAGCTGTTCTGAGAGTCTCACCTGAGGAGCTGAAGGAACATGAATACACCTGTGTGGTTCAGCACAGCAGCCTGGAGAAGGACTTAGTGCTGCCAGTTCCAGGTAGGAGAACCACGTTCCTGTACAATCTCCACATTTCTATTGTGAAAGTGTGATTAGAGCTTCTAATAGAGCTTCTGTTCTGGTTCAGATGGAGGATCTCTTGGTGCTGGAGCGATTGTTGGTATAGTCTTGGCTGTTTTTGCTGGTGTTGCTCTTGTTGTTGCTGTTGGAGTTCTGATCTGGAAGAAGAAGAAGCCTAGTAAGTGAGATTATTACACACATTTACAGATGTATCAGTGATCTGATATTGAAAGTGCTGTGATGTGATTGTGGGTCAGTTTTGTTCTAAATACAGAATCATTTTGGGGATACAATAGCCAAATGTTCATCATATTTCATTCTGTCTTCAAACCAAACACTGAGTGGTTTTGAGAATGAATAAATGATTTGGTTGTAATGTTTATTTCACTGAACTTGTGTTACAGCTGTTAGAACCCGCAGCTCCTCCTTCATCTCTACAAGCACCAACTCCAACACTTCTGAAGTTTCCTCTTCATCAGAGTGATCACAGTCCTGCTGGTGGAGATGATTCTGTACAAAGGAATTTTTCATTGTTAAACTGTTACTGGTGTAATATAGGGTTTACTGGGGCATTGTTACTGGTGATAATGCTGCTGCTGGTTTAGGTGATACTGTGCTGTTTCCTTTCTATAGAAAAGTCATAACGAGACACTTTTCATTCTTACTCAGAGATTTCTATTGTTCAGGAACCACATTTATTAAACTGAATGTAGAAAACGATAGCACACTAAAGTAATGCATACCAGTAGTTTTTTTTGTGCTCTTTTTGTATTCTTTAAGGAACTATGACTAAAACACTACCTGTTCCTTTACTAATCAGATCAAGGAAGTAAAATCTGTGTGGATTTGGTACAGTTGGAAAGTATTCACTTACATATTTACTGTATATAAGCTTAAACACCCACAGTTATAGCAGTGTGATCATGTGATCTGATAATGTAAAAATGTTAAAATGTGAATGTTTTTTTCGGCTACAGGCAGGGATGGACTGGTTTTGCCAGGGTCGGGAGTTTTCCCGGTGGGCCGCTCTGTATGTGGGCCGCTGAGAGAGAGTGAAAAATAAATTCTGTTTTAATATTCCTGAATAATAATCCTGAAGTGTGCATTGGCCCACCACAGTATCCTCACTGCATGTCCATTGGCCAATCACAGAAATGTCCCTCCCCCAGGATAAACCGTAATCACAACCACCGGTACAAAAACTATGAATGAGTGCGAGATAGAGAAAGGGTCGAAAAAGCGTAAAGGAGGTGCAGAAAAAGCCCGTGATAAAAAACAGAAAAAGCTGCAAGCAGATGCAGAAAAGTGCAGGAAACTGGACAGCCTGTTTGGCAGTGAGGAACTACAGCCTAGCCAAAGAGCAGAAAAGGAAAAGTTAGCGTTCAGTGACTCTGCTTCGTTAGTAACGCCGTTTAAGGAGAGACTGTGGGCCCATCTCAAATGTCGCCTATGCCCTACTTAGGGTACTTCCTAACTGTCGAGTGCTGTGAATCATGAAAGGACTCCGTTTTAACTACAACAAAACTGATTTATTATTTGCAACATCAGCTTGCAGATATGCAGAACATGTGAGTGAGCCGGGTGAGTTCCAATCACATACGCAGAGAAGGGAATAAGGGCACACACTTCCAAGTGCACTTGTCTAGCAAAATATATAAATAGACAGTTGCTCTACATCCCCTTTTCCTAGCCTAGTACTTAACATAACAGAACTAGTTTAGCAATAATGAGTTGCATTTTGAAGACATAGAAAAGTTGTTGCAATTTACATACAGCATCTGTAGAACTTGTTTTTACAAAGTAAAGTTATGTACTAAAACTGGCAGTTAAACATATTCTAGAGCAGGGGTGGGCAATTAAATTTTCCAAGGGGCCACATAAGAAACTGGGACTGTTGTGGAGGGTAGGACCAATAAGGTGAACTTAATTCTGCTCAATATTAATTTTATCTCTTTATTTACATTTACATTACATTTTCAGCATTTAGCGTTGACGTCTTTATCCAAAGCGACTTACATTACAGTTACACTATACAGTCTGAGCAATTGAGGGTTAAGGGCCTTGCTCAAGGGCCCAAAAGCAGCAACCTGGCAGTGGAGGGGCTTGAACCAGCGACCTTGTATTTACTAGTCCAGTACCTTAAGCACTAGGCTACAACTGCCCACTCTTTATGAGAAGCAGTCAATTGTGCAGTTCTAATAAGCTGTTAATGTTTAGATGTTACAATCAGAAAATTAGAAGTAGGCAGAGAAAAAACATCAACATTATTTTACTTTTTAAACAAATAAAAAGCAAAAAAACTAATGTGAACAAATGTGCAGATTTTTAAACTATTTTGTTTGGAGTCTAATTACCACATTTGTTTTTCAGTCCTTTGTTATTGTTGGATATTCTTTTTAAAATCACAAAGCTGGTGCTGACTGCTTCAGTTCTGGATGTGTTCAACTTTATAAACAGTGCTTGTTGCTTTTGCAGTTTAGATAGTGAAGCTTCAGGTGTGACGCTCTGCATCGTTCATATTGTTGTATTTCTCTGTTTAGTACCGCAACAGCGATTTAGAGCCTAAATTGTGATCGTTAAACAGCTTTACATCTAACTTCAGTAAATAAATACTTCGGAAGTTCATGTCTTGTTAAAAACTCCACCGTCAATCACACTCAGTTCTGTTCGCATTACAGTGAAGCTGATACACTCGCGCACACGAAAACGAAATTTACGGATATTTAAAGACACAGCGCTCCCATCAAAATCAATCCTGTTATACTGCATGTTTGATGTACATTTATTTACATCTAATTTTTAGTTGCCTCGAACCTCATGCGGGCCGGTTGGAGATGTCTCGCGGGCCGGATGTGGCCCGCGGGCCGTACAATGCCCAGGTCTGTTCTAGAGCAACAGGGTGGATATAAAAGTTTTGACATTACTAAATGTCTTGATTTGTTCTCAAACAAAATATAGCACGTAAAAAAATAAGTGTCTTTTAAACTAAATAACTGTGTTGCTCAAAGTTCTAAACGTCTAGTCCAAATACTTGGGATTGGGACGAACAGTGCGTCCTGAGCGTGTTTTGTAAGGACTAGGACTAATGGGCTTTTCAATTGACAGTCGTGCTGGAGTTGTTTGAGGTGGTTTGTCACTTGTAGTTGGGGTATGTTCTATCAACCTCATAGTTTGTCCTTCAGGTTGCAGGTTCTCTTCATCATGCTGTACTTGGAGTGGTTCATTTACAGGCAAGAGGTGTTTGCGGTTCCTTCTATAAACCTTTCCTTCTGATAGAACAGTGTATGACCTTGGTTCACTGCAAATGTCCTTTACAATTCCCATATGATGATAACCTTGTGGAGTTTGCATTCTCACTACTTGTCCTGGAAGCATTGGATTTAGTGGTCTGCTAGACTTATCATAGCTTCTCTTTTGACAAAGTCGTGTTTTCTGGAGTTGTGCATGAATTTGGCTGGTTGAGAGTGAAGATGGTACAAATAGGGATCTGTGGATAGGTAGTGTTGTGCGGGTTTGTCTGGATAAAAGCCTTTGTGCTGGAGAGCCTAGCATGGAGTCACGAGGCACGTTCCTGAGATTTAACAAGTTGAGGTAAGCATCAGTGCCATCTCGTTTGGACTTCTCCAACAGTTGTTTTGCACTGCGAACAGCTCGCTCTGCCAAGCCATTGGATTGTGGATATTCTGGGCTGCTAGTTTTATGCACGAAATCCCAAGTTGCAGCAAAGACTTTGAATTGGTGACTTGTGAATTGTTTTACATTGTCCGAAATAAAGATGTGTGGTGATCCATGGACAGAAAAATGTCTTTTCAGTTTTCCAATGACTGTTGCTGAGGTTAAGTCACGGAGAAAGTCAACTTCAAACCATCCTGAGTAGGAGTCAGTGAGCACTAAATAATGCTGGCTGTTCCATTCAAAGATGTCAGCTGCTACAGTTGACCACGGCAAGTCTGGGATCTTGTGTAGCTGTAGTGGTTCTTTCTGCTGATGTGGTTTGGTACTGTTACAGACTGAGCATGACTGAGTTTGATCCTCAATGTCTTTGGTCATGGTGGGCCAAAAGATTATACCTCTAGCTCTACGCTTTGTTGAGTCGGTTCCTGGGTGTCCTCTGTGTACAATCTTCATGTACTCAGTCTGTAATGATTGTGGTATCACTGCCTTGTGGCCTTTTCTCACAATTTCTTCATCCACGATCAACTCATGTCTGTAGGGGTAGAATGGTTGAATTGTGGGTGGTACACTGTGCATTCTGCTTGGCCATCCTCGCCTGATGATGTCGCTCAGCAACTGTAGTGTAGCATCTTTTGCAGTGTGCTGTTTAAGTTCTTCCAGACAGGATGAGGAGATATCACAAATGTTCATGACCTCAAAGGTGTTTTCCTCACTTGGGTGTTGCAGTGTGGAAGGGCTTGGTGCTCGCGATAGCGTGTCAGCTATGTACATTTGTTTGCCTTTCTTATACACCAAGTTAAAGTTGTACTTTTGTAGTCGTAACATCATACGTTGGAGTCGTGCAGGAGCGGTGTGAATTGGCTTTTTTAATATCGTCACCAAAGGCTGATGGTCTGTTTCAATGGTGACTGACTTGCCAAAGATGTAATCGTTGAACTTACTGCAAGCAAACACAACAGCAAGTAACTCCTTTTCAATCTGCGCATAGCGCATTTCTGGTTCTGTTAGCGTGCGTGAGGCATAGGCTATTGGTTTGCCTTCCTGTAAGCATGCTGCTCCAAGACCATATTGTGATGAATCACAGGTCAATGTGACTGGCTTATCAACACTGTAATATGATAGGACAGGTGGGCTTGATATGCACTTCTTCAGTGTATCGAATGCATCTTGGTGCTGTTTCAGCCAACACCATTCACAGTTCTTATGTGTCAAATGGCGTAGTGGAGCAGATATTTTGCTGAAGTTTTGAATGAATTTACCAAGGTAGTTTGTCATCCCAAGAAATCTCTGGAGTGCAGTGACATTTGTTGGTACTGGCATCTCACTGATCGCTTTTGTTTTGGAAGGGTCAGCCTGCAGACCAATACTACTGAATATGTGGCCTACATAACTCACTTCTTTGAGCTTAAATTTGCATTTGAGCTGATTCAGTCTCAGATTGACTTGTCTGGCACGATCAAGAACCTTTTTCAAGTTTTCATCATGTTCCTGCTCATTTTTACCTCCAACCAAGATATCATCTACAATGACTGTGCATGGATATCCTGCAAAAATTTGTTCCATTGATCGCTGGAATACTTCACTGGCTGAGTTTATTCCAAATGGCATTTTGAGGAACCTTAATCGGCCAAAGGGGGTACTGAATGTGGTGAGCAGTGATGATTTGTGGTCTAGCTATATTTGCCAGAAGGAACTTTTTGCATCTAGCACAGAGAAAAGAACACAATTTGACATTTGGGCTGCAACTTCTTCAACAGTACGCATTGGGTGATGTGGTCTTTTCAGGGCCACATGAAGATCTCTAGGATCTATGCAAATTTGAATATGGTCAGTGTTCTTCTTATGCGTCGCTACCATTGATGAAACCCATTCGCTAGGTTCTGATACAGGAGTTATGACTCCTAGATCTGTCATTCTCTGTAGCTCTACTTTGACCTTGTCTTGCATGGCTAATGGAATGCGTCTTGCTGGTCGGACGACTGGCTGCACTGTGGGGTCTATTTTCATTGAGTATGTGACAGGAAGTTTGCCTACATCGTCTTTAAAAAAATCTGCATAATCCTCAAAGATTTTGTTTGTGAAATCAGAGCTGTCAGAGGTGTTGAGCTGGTGAACCTCTTTGTTTAGCGTTATGAGTCCCATACGCAAACAGTCCTGTAAGCCTAGTAGTGGCTGTGCATTTTTTTTCGATTACATAGAATTGTAAATCGTAGCTCTGACCTGCAGAATAGCATGATAATGTGACTGCTCCTAAAGTGCTGAGCAATGCACTAATTTGAAACAAACGTGAATCACGTTTGAATAAAAGTGCGAAAAAAGCATATTTACCAGTGTTTAGTGGTTTAATGAAAGAAAGGTTTAATTTTATTTCTTGCGGTTTAATGAGACAGGATGGGGAAATCCAATAGAACCATTTAAGAAATTGTAAATTTTAATGTGTGTGATAGATGGATAGAACTATTAATCCCAAAGGAAAGTGTTGGAAATATATACAGTGTATCACAAAAGTGAGTACACCCCTCACATTTCTGCAGATATTTAAGTATATCTTTTCATGGGACAACACTGACAAAATGACACTTTGACACAATGAAAAGTAGTCTGTGTGCAGCTTATATAACAGTGTAAATTTATTCTTCCCTCAAAATAACTCAATATACAGCCATTAATGTCTAAACCACCGGCAACAAAAGTGAGTACACCCCTTAGTGAAAGTTCCTGAAGTGTCAATATTTTGTGTGGCCACCATTATTTCCCAGAACTGCCTTAACTCTCCTGGGCATGGAGTTTACCAGAGCTTCACAGGTTGCCACTGGAATGCTTTTCCACTCCTCCATGACGACATCACGGAGCTGGCGGATATTCGAGACTTTGCGCTCCTCCACCTTCCGTTTGAGGATGCCCCAAAGATGTTCTATTGGGTTTAGGTCTGGAGACATGCTTGGCCAGTCCATCACCTTTACCCTCAGCCTCTTCAATAAAGCAGTGGTCGTCTTAGAGGTGTGTTTGGGGTCATTATCATGCTGGAACACTGCCCTGCGACCCAGTTTCCGGAGGGAGGGGATCATGCTCTGCTTCAGTATTTCACAGTACATATTGGAGTTCATGTGTCCCTCAATGAAATGTAACTCCCCAACACCTGCTGCACTCATGCAGCCCCAGACCATGGCATTCCCACCACCATGCTTGACTGTAGGCATGACACACTTATCTTTGTACTCCTCACCTGATTGCCGCCACACATGCTTGAGACCATCTGAACCAAACAAATTAATCTTGGTCTCATCAAACCATAGGACATGGTTCCAGTAATCCATGTCCTTAGTTGACATGTCTTCAGCAAACTGTTTGCGGGCTTTCTTGTGTAGAGACTTCAGAAGAGGCTTCCTTCTGGGGTGACAGCCATGCAGACCAATTTGTTGTAGTGTGCGGCGTATGGTCTGAGCACTGACAGGCTGACCCCCCACCTTTTCAATCTCTGCAGCAATGCTGACAGCACTCCTGCACCTATCTTTCAAAGACAGCAGTTGGATGTGACGCTGAGCACGTGCACTCAGCTTCTTTGGACGACCAACGCGAGGTCTTTTCTGAGTGGACCCTGCTCTTTTAAAACGCTGGATGATCTTGGCCACTGTGCTGCAGCTCAGTTTCAGGGTGTTGGCAATCTTCTTGTAGCCTTGGCCATCTTCATGTAGCGCAACAATTCGTCTTTTAAGATCCTCAGAGAGTTCTTTGCCATGAGGTGCCATGTTGGAACTTTCAGTGACCAGTATGAGAGAGTGTGAGAGCTGTACTACTAAATTGAACACACCTGCTCCCTATGCACACCTGAGACCTAGTAACACTAACAAATCACATGACATTTTGGAGGGAAAATGACAAGCAGTGCTCAATTTGGACATTTAGGGGTGTAGACTCTTAGGGGTGTACTCACTTTTGTTGCCGGTGGTTTAGACATTAATGGCTGTATATTGAGTTATTTTGAGGGAAGAATAAATTTACACTGTTATATAAGCTGCACACAGACTACTTTTCATTGTGTCAGTGTCATTTTGTCAGTGTTGTCCCATGAAAAGATATACTTAAATATCTGCAGAAATGTGAGGGGTGTACTCACTTTTGTGATACACTGTATATTTGTTTGTAGTTATTTTTTTATTATTTTCATTTTTATTATAGTGAGTTATTAACTTTAGTGGTAAGATGAAAACTATTAATATCAATCATCTAACATTTGATTAGGGGGTGATATGTGTGGCGCGATGTGCTTGTAGTGGGCTGGTCAAGAAAAAAGTCCAGGGCTGAATTTTGTTCCCAGTCCAGCCCTGGCTACAGGTGCACTAGAGATGTTGGGTGCAGTGCTGCAAACTACCGAGGCTGATGATGGAGGAAGCTCTCCCACTCATGGAGTTGAAGTAGCTGGTACAGAGGGAGGGATTGATGATACTAGAGCAGAGACTGGTGTATCAACTGTTTTTTTTTTCGTCTGTTTCATTTTCATATTTTATTTTTTTCTTTTATTCTTGTGGGTCCATATTTCTGTCAAACCCAGTTGTTATGAAATGATTGTGATGTGGGATTGTGCAATACGTATTGGTGCTTAAGACTTATAGAGTAATGTGCAATATCTCCTTCTATAATAGGTTTTAGTTCTTTGAGTGTGCAGATGCAAGGAGGGTGCTTGATGACTGCTGAACTTCCCCAGTGCAGTTAAATCTATGATTATGTTAACTGTCGAATGTCATGCAATCTGTGTATGTTTTCTTCTTTCTTTTTGAAGCCCACATAGTAAGCTGATTTGTGAACGGTGGTGGCTTGCGGACAGGTTGGTCAGTGGTTCCTGCCAAATTTTATCGGTGATTGTGTGGTGGGTGTTGAAGATTTGTATTTCACTTTGATATATAATTTGGTTAAATGTATACACGTGATTGTGGGGTAAATCCTTTGCAGTGATAATCCTGATTGTGATTGGCTTTTCTTATGTCTTTTATGTAGAGGGCAGCAGCCATCCCCCTTTCCGTGAAGCACCACCGGCTTATTTTTTATAACATTGTGCGGGCTAAAAGAGATCTTGGAGTTTTCCTACTTGTTCCAAAGAAATTTCACGTAGTGATTTTATTGGTGTGACTTTCTTCTTTAATAAACATGTATTGGGACATCAGCTGTGTGTGGCATGTATATCATGATTTATTGAACCAGTGGGGAAGATTTCCTTCCTGTTATTGTTTAAGTGGGGTCTCCCACCCTTTATAACCAGGGAGTGGCGTTGTCGGGTTTACTATCACTGTTTCCCTAAGGTGATACAGGCCACATAAATTATACACAGAACACATTATCATCCTCTCCCATACACAGTTACAACCAGCCCCGGTTCTGGACTGCTTTGCTTGGGGGGGCAGTAAAACCTAATGAGGGGGCATGTTGATAGTCATGTTTTTAAAAATAGCCGTTGCTTGCATTGTGCTTGGGGGGGCAAAGACACAATTTGGGGGGGCAATGCCCCCCTCAGCCCCCCCCCTAGCGCCGGCCCTGGTTACAACATTTACAAAGCTAATCTGTCTGTGTTTACTCCAACCAGTAATAATGAGTTCCTTAATGTTTTGTATAATGGGAAAGTTATGTTGCAAAGCTCAGCACATGCAAGAATATAAAATGAACCCAAGTGCAGGATGTCTAACCAAATTAATAAAAGTGGATAAACACATACATCTTGTGGCCAGGATAACAAAATCCACGTAACAAACAAAAGACACAAAACATCCACAATCTCAACAAAGATCCAAGATTCAATGGGGTACAGTGGATAAATCTGAGAAGAAAAGATGGCAGAAACCCCACAGGAGGATTAATGTCCTGTTGGGTGTGTTACTGCATTGTGCCCAGTGATACTGGGAAACCAGATCCACCACAGTCCAAACATGAAAAAGAGCATAAAAATGAAACTATATGAATGAGTGACTAGGTTAGAGGCACCACAGGCTCTACTTCAATCATTCTAGCCTAGAAAACATGTAATGATTATCAAATAATAATTAACACTAAATAAAGTCAGAAATCCAGTGTACAGCAAAAGAGCTTCAGGAAAGTAGAGACTGTGAGAACTGTTCAGCTTTGCTGGTGTAGAAAGTGATAGAAATAAATGTAGTGTGAAGGATCAGATGAACACAGATGAAGGATCAGATGAACACATGATGTGAAATGAAACGCTTCAGATTTCTGTTTCTGTTTAATGCAGAGGGGGAAGAATCTGATCTCAGGTGAGATCTGTGTGCTTTAACCTTTACTCTTCATCACCTTCATCAAATTATTCACCTGCAGTCCAACTGATCCGACAGAACCATCAGACAGAACCATCTCTCTTTCTCTCTACTTCCACACCAGTAGAAAAAGGAAAAACGTCTGAGCTGGTCGACACTTTTTAGGTGCAAGTGGCAGCATGGTGTGAAAGTTCAAAGTGTTCAAGCTTCAGAAACACATGAACACTTTCAGTTTCTTAGAAAATAAACAACTTCCTGTTACATAAAGCACCCTGTACATTTGTTCTTTCTATACAGTTGAATCTGTTACTGATGTTTAAATGTTAAAGAGCTTCCTCACATCACACGATCATTACAGCTGATATAGTGTTTTATTGAAAAATCTTTTAGGGACTGTAATTGTTTAATAGTAAAGAACCATCACATCATAACATGATCCCATGATCACAGTGCTATACACAGCTTAACTGTGGGTGTTTAATCTTATATACAGTAAATATGGAGGTGAATATTTGCACATCTATTTGTACTAATTTACACTGATTAATAAAGGAACAGGTAGTGTTTTATTCATGGTTCCTTACTGAACACATAAAGTGCACAAACAGAACTACTGGTATGATTACTTTAATGCGGGGTCTGTAATCAGTTTAATACATGTGGTCGCTGAACATAAAAAAATCTCTGAATATAAACTAAAACTCTTGCTTTGACACCATCACTACTATTCATAAAGATAAAAACTTGTTTTCTGTAGAAAAGCACAGTGTCACAGCATTATCACCAATAACAATCCCCAGTACTCCCATTTTACACCAGTTAAACCCCTCAATAATCATTCATAATTGTACACCAGTAACAGTTTCACAATAAAATGTTCCTCCACCTAAACACAGAATCATCTCCACCAGCAGGACTGTGATCACTCTGATGAAGAGGAAACTTCAGAAGTGTTGGAGTTGGTGCTTGTAGAGATGAAGGAGGAGCTGCGGGTTCTAACAGCTGTAACACAAGTTCAGTGAAATAAACATTACAACCAAATCATTTATTCATTCTCAAAACCACTCAGTGTTTGGTTTGAAGACAGAATGAAATATGATGAACATTTGGCTATTGTATCCCCAAAATGATTCTGTATTTAGAACAAAACTGACCCACAATCACATCACAGCACTTTCAATATCAGATCACTGATACATCTGTAAATGTGTGTAATAATCTCACTTACTAGGCTTCTTCTTCTTCCAGATCAGAACTCCAACAGCAACAACAAGAGCAACACCAGCAAAAACAGCCAAGACTATACCAACAATCGCTCCAGCACCAAGAGATCCTCCATCTGAACCAGAACAGAAGCTCTATTAGAAGCTCTAATCACACTTTCACAATAGAAATGTGGAGATTGTACAGGAACGTGGTTCTCCTACCTGGAACTGGCAGCACTAAGTCCTTCTCCAGGCTGCTGTGCTGAACCACACAGGTGTATTCATGTTCCTTCAGCTCCTCAGGTGAGACTCTCAGAACAGCTCTCTTCTGGAAGGTTCCATCCTGGTTTGGTAGAGTCTCTCTGATCTCCACGTCCTCATGCAGTTCCTCTCCGTCCTTCTGCCAGAACATCACCAGTCCACTGGGGAAGAAACCTGTAGCGTGACACACCACCTCTGGAGAAGGGAGGTGCTCGTGGAACACTGACACCTCAGGAGGATCTGCAGTAAAATTATAGTAGAGTCAAAAATAGACACTTGTACAAACTGTTGTATTAAATGAATAATAATCATATGCACTCTTTTTTCTCTTCATTTTAGTCATTTCCAATTTTTTTCATCAATCTATCACACTTGTACTAAGCAAGGAGGGCCACAGGCTAATACATGACTCTTCTGACATGTGAATCAAAAAACATATAGAGGAACACACTACACTCTCTGTATTCCTCCACCAAATGTGCTGGAACCTCAATCAGACAGTAGGAGCCAGAAAGCAAGAAACATGAATTAATGTTACTGTAATGGATTAAGTGTAAAACAGTCATGTGTACAGGATCAGAATGGGTGATGGATGAATGAATAGAGGACAAGAACAAACACATTACCTTTCCTCTCTAGAGTCTCCCTGCCATACGATACAAAATTCTTTAACCACTTGATGCAGTCCTTCTCCAGGTAGCTCTTGAAGAGACTAGCTAAACCTCTAGATTCCCAGTCTTGTTTGGTACCAACAGCTTTAGGATTAGTTGCAGTGAAGGTGACTGTTTTCAAATCCAGACTGATGAAATCTTCTCCATCATAAGCATACTTGTATTGTCCCCTAGTAGTTCCATCATCATCAAGCTCACAGCTGAATATGTTCTGATATGTGTGAACTCCTGCAGGCAGACACACACACACACACACACACACACACACACAAACACACATATTAGTGTGATGGGGTCACTGTTATTAATTATATTTGTGACTGTGTGTAGAAGAGTGTAGAAGGACTCTCTCCAATGTTGTAGTGCATTTCACCCAAGAATGCTGTACATCAAAAGCAAAACAGGGGAGGGGAAGAGGGGAAAAAGACCTAAGAGTAGGAAGAATAGTTAACAGTAAGGAGAAGTATATAAAATACAGTATATAAAATACTGGATATCTGTCACCAACAGATTGTAGGAGAGTTTCCAGAGTTTGGGAGCAGTAGAACTGAAGGACAAGTCCACCCACTACCGCAAGTCTGGAACATAAATGATTTTTTTATTTTTTATTATTATTATTATTATGGATGTGACTAAAACACCTAAAGATGTGGTGTCTACATACTTTTGGTGCATGAATTTCTTGAATTTCATGAATGTGTCTCTTTTGTATAAATAAAAGATCTGAATCACATAGTTCGCTTTTCAACTATTACAATTTTTAGATTTCTAAGTTATTTTTAAGTTTCTATTATTTTACATGATAACAGCCTTATTACTTAAGGCTTATTACTTATTACATATTTTAGATTGTTCATTCCTCTTTTACCTCTGCAAAGGTACCACTGAGAGAAAGTATTAGTGAAAGCTGTAGAAATAAATCTGAAGGTTAATAGATGTAATTCAGCATTAATTTACCCACGTAAATGCAAATTTCATCATGAAGGAGACACACAGACACCAGACCCTTAAATTTTGTTTAAATCTGCTCAGCTGTAGGATCAAGGTTTCAGTAAGCTGTTGTATAAAAAACTTTAAATACAATACAGTAAACATTTCTCTGTTAGTGCAGGTCTCTGACCAATGAGAATAGAGAAACACTGTGACGTGAGTGATTAACAAGTCACGCATTATAAAGACAAGTAAACAAATAATTTAAATACAATTAAACAATGCAATAAATAATACTAACAGACAATACATAGCTAATAATAAACTACGTATATAAATAAATGCATTCATACATTTTCTAAATATACTTGTATTTACTTCTGTGTTTATTACTTTTACATTTATTACGTAGATTTTTTTATTTACTGAATCACTTATTTACAGCCTCATGAATGAACATTTGGTCATTAATACCTTTAATCTCAAACATTAGAACTTTATTAAACACAGATAAAAATAAACTTAATAGATGTAGAAATGTGTTGAGTATTAGAAGATGTGAATGTGAGAACAGGGACGTTGTTCTGGATTAATCGCCTCACCGTTAGAAGCAGTGCTGTTAGCGAGCTGCATTATTATACCCATACGGTTTTTAAAGTCCGCCTGAATACCCTGAGCAGTCTGTGTGTATGTGCTCCAAAATCCTGGAGCATCAGCATCAACCTTCTTCATCCACTCCTTCTTTGGGATCAGCTCCCTCATGATGCTGTCATAGTACAAAATCTGCTCTTCATCCAGGAAACCATTAATAGTGAATTCTGGAAAACTAACTTCTCTGACTGCAGTGACAAAGAACTGCATGGAGTCAGTACCTGTAAAAGTAAAATGTCTTTTTAATTATTTATTAACACAGATCAAATGAAAAGAAAAAAATATTTTTTTAATCAGACATGTTTTATTAATGTCAGATAATTAAGTGCAATCAGATCAGAATTCAGTTAAACGATGCTCCACCCCATCAATTCCAGTCAGTGATTGAACCAGTCTACATTGCCACAATTATAATGTAAATATCGGTAGAAGTGACTCTTCATTTTGGTGTTAGAGATGAAACTGATTTGATAACGTTCATCTGAATCATCAAGGATTCGGGTGTGTTGATAGCCCACCTGAATTATGTTAATATGTAATGGGACCCAAAAGTTTTGTGGGTCATCTAGACTCTCCAGCTCCTTTTTGTCTAAGTGACAATTTATTATTGATAGTGTGGTGTAAACTAAGATTTTGCAAATTGAACTTATAAGTTTTTTATCGAAATGGAAACAAAATTATTATTTTGTGCCTGAATAAATGCTCTCAAGTCAGGTGTTAGTCTGGTTATGAAGATTTGAAAGCACATTGCCAAGGTAACTGTTGGTTGTCCATTCTGCACGTGATACAACCGTGAGGCTTCATAGACAGAGTGCGTGTGCTTGACCAGCCTGCCTGCAGTCCAGATCGGTCTCATATTAAAAATGTTTAGTGCATTATAAAAGGAGAATCAGACGACGGCGACTAATTCAGCATTAATTTACCCACGTAAATGCAAATTTCATCATGAAGGAGACACACAGACACCAGACCCTTAAATTTTGTTTAAATCTGCTCAGCTGTAGGATCAAGGTTTCAGTAAGCTGTTGTATAAAAAACTTTAAATACAATACAGTAAACATTTCTCTGTTAGTGCAGGTCTCTGACCAATGAGAATAGAGAAACACTGTGACGTGAGTGATTAACAAGTCACGCATTATAAAGACAAGTAAACAAATAATTTAAATACAATTAAACAATGCAATAAATAATACTAACAGACAATACATAGCTAATAATAAACTACGTATATAAATAAATGCATTCATACATTTTCTAAATATACTTGTATTTACTTCTGTGTTTATTACTTTTACATTTATTACGTAGATTTTTTTATTTGCTGAATCACTTATTTACAGCCTCATGAATGAACATTTGGTCATTAATACCTTTAATCTCAAACATTAGAACTTTATTAAACACAGATAAAAATAAACTCACCTGCTGAACGATGAGGAAAAAAAGTGAGAAAAATCACAACTTTCACTAAAGCACTAAAACACATCTCTCACATCACAATCAAACCAAAATATACAAACAGCCTTTAAAATGAATAATCTCGAATAATCTAAAGTTTTATTTGTGTATAATGGACAAGGAAACTCGAGCGATCTTTCTCCACTCCTTATAAAAACAAGAACTGCAAGATCTGCTCTCATTAAGTACAATAAAGTGTTTAGACCAATCAGAATTTAGAATAGTTATTGCGTCATTGGTTGCCAAGTTATGACGAAGACCAATTAAATAAAGGAAATGTTAGAAATCTTTAAAAATATGTAGAATTAGGTTAAAAAACTAAATAAACGTCATTAGAAAATATTTTTTAAGATAAAATATGTATTTTACATTATATATGTACATAACACACCATCATCATCCTCTCCCATACACAAGGAACTGTAGCAAAGCTCTCCACTTCATGATCAAACATGTCTGCTTAATCCGACCACAACAGCGTTCTGCATTAAGCAGTTTGTAAAAAGTGCCAGACTGAACCCACTAAACCCACTGAAACCCACTACTGGATGCCTGCAGTGAAGTAAAGCACATGCAAGAATAAAATTGAAGTTTGACCAAGGTAGAACAATATTGTTGCTAAAATAAAAAGTGGATAAACACCAACAAATCATGTGGCCAGAATAACAGAAATAACTTTATATACAGTAATTATGGAGGTGGATATTTGCACGTCCACTTGTACCAAATCCACACTGATTTTACTTCCTTGATCTGATTAATAAAGGAACAGGTAGTGTTTTATTCATTTATTAATTTAATATAGTTCCTTAATGAATACAAAAAGTGCACAAACAGAACTGCTGGTATGCATTATTATACAAAGTTCACTTTAATACATGTGATCTCTGAACAGTAGACATCTGAGTAAGAATGAAAAGTGTCTCGTTATGAAACGATCATTATCGTTTTATAACGTCAGCATTATCGTCTGCTAAATGCTGAAAATGTAAATGTAATTATTAATCCTGATCATAAAACCTTGTTTTAAAAAAAACAGCACAGTCAGTGTCACATAAACACCATTAAATACAAAACAGCAAAGCATTATCACCAGTAACAATACCCTACTAACCCTATATTACACCAATAACAGTTTCACAATAGAAATTTCCTGCACA
The DNA here is from genome assembly GCF_030014385.1 of Trichomycterus rosablanca. Classification (NCBI taxonomy): domain Eukaryota; kingdom Metazoa; phylum Chordata; class Actinopteri; order Siluriformes; family Trichomycteridae; genus Trichomycterus; species Trichomycterus rosablanca. Next base: position 22,290,871 of record NC_086008.1, on the reverse strand, counting down.
GCAGGACTGTGATCACTCTGATGAAGAGGAAACTTGAGAAGTGTTGGAGTTGGTGCTTCCAGAGGTGAAGGAGGAGCTGCGGGTTCTAGTGGCTGTAAAACAAGTTCAGAGAAATAAACATTACAACCAAATCATTTATTCATTTTATAAAACCACTGTATTTTCCTGGTTCAAAGACTGAAAGCCATCAGTCCTTCCTAACCAGGCTTCATCTTCTTCTTCCAGATCAGAACTCCAGCAACAAAAACAGCAACACCAGCAACAACAGCCAAGACTATACCAGCGATCGCTCCAGCACCAAGAGATCCTTCATCTTGATCTACAGAACCTGAACCAGAACAGAAGCTCTATTAGAAGCTCTAATTACACTTTCACAATAGAAATGTGGAGATTCTACAGGAACGTGGTTCTCCTACCTGGAACTGGCAGCACTAAGTCCTTCTCCAGGCTGCTGTGCTGAACCACACAGGTGTATTCATGTTCCTTCAGCTCCTCACGTGAGACTCTCAGAACGGCTCTCCTCTGGAAAGTTCCATCCGGGTTGGGTACAGTCTCTCTGATCTCCACGTCCTCAAGCAGTTCTTCTCCCCCTTCAAGCAAAACCACACCCCACCCATCACACATTATACTACCAGACATGACATTTACTGTATATTAACACGGTTTATTTGTGTTTTCCATGCTGAGCTTCTTCTGGAACACTGACGTCCTTATATTTACGGCAGGACACACTTCAGATGATCCGGTTTGGGGTCTGGAGCTCTGTAGGTAGTTAATTATCACCCACACCAGAACAACCTGGTCACCATCTGAACCACCCAAAAGTGTTTCTGTGTTTTGGAAACCGAGGGACTTTCCACACGACGCTGGCACGCAAACAGGTTTGGTATGGTTTACCATCCCAGTGCCAAAAAGCCACACACCTACCGAATCCTGGAATGTATCAAACAAACAGTTGGTTTGACGCATCTACAGTCAGCACAATCATTTTAATGACCTCGTCTGATCCTCCACACCTCACTCATTTACTCAAACAAACCACACAACGTTCCACTAATTACACCAAAACCTCAAGAACTGGTTATAAAGCAGTTGCACACATTTATTAATATACAGAAGGCTTATACACTATATGACCAAAAGTATGTGGACACATCACCATGAGCATTATAAATTAAACATCATATTCCGAATTCACAAGCATTTCTGAGATCAGGCAGTGGTGTCAGTCGAGACGGCCTGGCTCGCAATTAATGTTCCAATTCATCCCAAAGGAGTTTTATTGGTGTTGAGGTCTGCTGAGAATTTGTCTACCAGATCCATTACAACTGGCTGTATGGTTCATGGTTATCTGCTGCAGGGATCGGTTCTCACACAGTGTTCTTTGTCTTTCTGTGGGTTTGAAGGTCTTTTTTTTATAAAGCAATAAACACACCCTGTTTGCTGTTTCAAAAGCTTTTGTGAATTTGATGCTCCAGTTACTATTTTTTAATGGCACTTCCTGCAACACAACATTTTTGTCTTTCATTAGTTCTTATTTTGATTTCACCTTTGATTATCACCCAGTGTTTTATTTTCCCTGTTTTAGTAACTTCCTGGTTGGGTAAATAAATCCGCAATTTTTATCCGCAGATTCCAGGTTGAAAAGGAGAGCCTACAACAGAATTTCCGGCCAGGATTTAACCATTTCAGGAGCATCTTTCTAACATACCTCAGACATCACCTTCATCACAATTCTTGAGTTGATACTAATAAATAAAATGTTCTTACTTTAACCCTTTTTCAGATCTTGAGAAATCAATATTAAAAAAACCCAACATTGTTTGTTTTATCTTGATCAAGGTCCCAGTAGGTATGGTCCGCAACTCGGCGACACAAAGTGCAAATACATCCTGGATAAACACTGACCCAATCACTCACTCACATGAAGATTTACCACAATCTGTAACTTCTGTCCTGCAGACATGGAAAGATTCAATCAGGGATTCTAAAATTTTTTAATGCCAAGGTCCAACAATCAATAACTTCATCCTGGTCAGGGTCACGGTGAGTCAATTTAAAGCCCCTGGTTCTTAAATACCTGAGAAGGAAACCCAGAGAATGAGTTCTTTCTCGTACAAATGTACTTACTGTACATATCACGATTGAATTTAATTAATATTGTATCTACACAGTAATTGTGGAAAATAGTGCACGTTTGTTTCTGTAGCTTGTTTATTCATTTTTTAACTTAAAAATCAGTAAAACACAGTTTGACCAGGGGTGTGCAAACTTTTGTGTACGAGTGTATATTCTAGCAGCTATAGATAATCATTGAAACAGATCAAACTTCTTTTTTTTGTGTAGCACTGGCACTCAAACATGTTTATCATCTACACAGTGCCAACCAGCCTGAGATTTTACACCAGACAAGGTGAGTTATTGTATAACAGTGATGAACAATAAAGATTAAAGTACACAAATCTCACCTGAGATCAGAATCTTTCTAACTGTGTGTAATTCAGGCATTTTACTTTCCAAAAAGTGTCTGAACCATCAAACTTGCACTGTTTAACAGGCCGATACTAAACATTAAAATGTAAGTCACGCCCTCACTCACTTTCTTAACCGCTTATCCAGTTAGGGTCGTGGGGTAAGTTGGGGTGCTGGAGCCTTTCCCAGCTATTCAATGGGCACAAGGCACACAGTAACACCCTGGACGGGGCGCCAGTCCATCACAGGACATTCCTCTAGTCATGTTTTTTTCCCCAGTTATTGTGGCTAAATGAACACCAGGTTTTAGAACTGTTTTTATATGTAGCCTTTTTTTGCTTCATGTATTTTTAAATTTTTTTTAAGAGTTCACGTAACCAAATCTATTTTGGGGAGAGGAGGATGATGGTGGTAGTGTTGTGTATCAGAGAGAATGATCGTGTTTGTTTTGTTAATAATCTTAGTCAACTAATTAAACATATAAATATTTTATTCCTGGCAAATTTTCTATGTAAAATAAATCTGATAGTCAACATAATATATTAAAATTCGTTCTCCTCCATCATCTGTGACTTTCACGTCCGGTACACTGCAGTTCTGCCCCACAACTAGTGACGCAATAAATCCTAAATTCTGATTGGTTCAAATTATTTCTATATAAAACATTGTTCTGGTAACAGGTAAATCAGTCCTGCTGACAGAAACACGACAAGAGCACAAAAGTTTCTTCTCCACATTATTAACTTTTACTGAAATATTACATCTAGAAATACATAAACTTTGTTCTGAGATGGAGCACAGCAGCGCTATAATAAAAATTCTGCTGTTCCTCACATTTTCTCTTCATCTCTCATCAGCAGGTGAGTTTATTTTCATTTGTGTTTATTAAAGTTCTGATGTTTGAAAATAAATACATAATAAATAAGTACGATAAAAAAATCTTGGTTGTAATAATCAAGCTTTTCATTAAGATTTTATTTCATTACACAGTGCAAATAAAACATAAACATGCTGGTTTCTGAGAGAATCTGATCTACCAGCTATAATATATTACACAGTATTACACAGTAAAATATTATATAAATCAAAGTGAACATAAGGTTTAATCAGATTAAGTAAAAAATTTAAAAGCTGATTTGGAATCAGAGAGTCACTTGATGTTTGTAGATGATCTGGTAAATGTGTAATGTGTGAATTTACCAGTACATTTTAACAAGATTTTGGAGTGTGTCTGCAGGTATTTGCCCATCCAGTATAAATAGAAATTGTGAGGTCAGATACGGATGTTGGATGCAAAGTCCTGGCTCCAGTTCCTAACAAACATGTTCAGATATTGAAGCCAGGAATCCACCAGGAATAACCCTAGATGATTAAAAGGTGTAAATGTTTTTTTTTATTATTTACTTTTCATATTGTTTACAAATGATGGCCTAACTTAACTTGCTAACGTTGACTTCTAATATTTTATTATGTACAGTAGAACATGGTTTGGACCCCGTAAGTTAATGTTGGGAACTTACATTTAATTTATAAAGCTGCAAAAGTGGTAGTAATTAAAAATAATTAAAAACTTAGCAGTAGTTGAAATGCTAATAAAAAGACTTTTTTACACACCAACACAGGTAAAAAAATATCTGACTGTAAATTTATAAGACATCCTATTGTAATTTATTTAAATTTAGCCAACAATCACCATCACCCTTCTGACTGTAACAGTGCCCACTCTTTTGGGGAAGCTTTCCACAAGATTTTAGAGTGTGTCTGTGAGAATTTGTACCCATTCTGCTCTGATGTTGAACAAAAAGCTCTGGCTGGCAAATGGCAAAGTTGTTTATTGGGGTTGGATTCATTGTTCTGGACAGGCCACTGTAAATTCTCCACATCCAAGTCTTCACACCATGTCTTTATTGATCTCAGTCTTTGCACAGGCTAACAGTTTTCTCCAAACCAAAAAGTGTTTTGGACCTATAGTGTAGCAAAGTGTTGATTATCAGAGCTCTTTTATATCATGCTGGCAATTCTAATCAATTAAACAATTTTTATTTACTTCAAACTTCAAATCCCATGTGTGTGGCATTTCAGTTTTTTTGTCCACTGTGTGTACTTCTGCTGTATCACTCACTTGTATAGGTACAGGATTTATTTGATGATTAATATGAATGTGTGTTTTTTGTGTTTTCTGTAGCACATCCTAAAATGGGTATGAGGATCTCACCTAATAACAGCATTCATCCTGAAAATGGTGAGACTTTGACCCCCCACCACCCGTCCTTATTTCTATCATTCATCATATCATTCATTTTCTGTCCAATTGTAGTTCTACAACTCTCAGATTGTTCATTTTTTAAGTGTCACAATAAAGTGATGTGTGTGTGTGTGTGTGTGTGTGTGTGTGTGTGTGTGTGTTGCAGCCTCCTGGGTGAACCAGTATGTAGGTGATGTTGGGTTTCAGGTGAACATGACGCCCCCTGCTGTCAGCACAGAGCAGAGGCTCCTTATTAAAGGTGAGTCAGGAGGAACAGTAGGATGCAGTAATACGTTCATATACTGTTGTTTAGTCCTGATCAGGATCGCAGTGGATTTGGAGCCACACTCATGGCAAAAAAAACAAACAAACAAACAAACAAAAAAAACAGGGCACCAAGCTCAGAGCAACAAGCATTCATTGTTGTCACTTAGTACCTTAGTCACTCAGTCACAGAGTCAGGACTATAGTTCAACATCAGTACCGGACCTTAAAAAATGCTCGTTTGACTAAACTTGCACAAATGCCCACAGACACACTAAAGCAACTCCATATTAATTTGTATGGTTTTGAAATCTAAAGTCGAAAAAGCTCATGGTCAGTTGTCCACATACTTTTGACCATAAAACAGGTCTGATAATGACAGTAATAAATTAATGGTTATTGTATAGGAGTATTGATTATAAGGTTACAAATTTAAGCCCCACCACTGCTGATGTTGGGCCCCTGAGCAAGGCCCTTATCCCCCAGTTGCTTACATTATATTTAAAAAGTGAAAAAAGCATGTACCAAGTGCCATACATGTAAACAGAAAAAGAATGCTTTTGGATTAGTGCTAACACAGAATAATTTAAATGTTTTTACTTTTTACAGGAACACACTCACTACATGTCTTACACACTGTAGTCACACCAGGAATCAATTTCCCAGAATTCACTGCTTTCAATTTTGTGGATGGAGAGCAGACTGACTACTATGACAGCAACCTGAGGCAGCTGATTCCAAGGACAGAGTGGATTAAGGAGATTGATGCTGATGATCCAGATTACTGGAAGAGAAACACTGAGATTCTGCAGGATGTTGAGGAGATCTTCAAAGTTGATGTCCTTACACTGATGGAGCTCTTCAATCAGACTAAAGGTAAAAAAAAAAAAATTCACATCTTCTAATCCTCAACACATTTCTACATCTATTAACTTTCAGATTTATTTCTACAGCTCTCACTAACACTTTCTCTCACTAACAGCAGAAATATGTGGACACCACTTCAACATCAACATGTACAAACTCCAGTCTGAAGCTTAAACACCAGTTTAGTTTGTAGAGCTAAAAGAGGAGGAACCTCCATCAGCCTGATGGGATTTAACCTCACACCCTTCTCTGTAACAGTCACTTTGTATAAGACCTATACTCATCACACACCCATTGACATGAGCAACTTAATAACTGCAAAATATACAATAAAAATATGTAGGAGTGTAATTAGGCTTCCTTGGTTCATTTTTTTCAAAGGTGACTGGTATGAGCAGATTTCCGAGGGTTTTTTCCATGGTGGGGCTTAATAAAACCAAAACCCGGAGCTCTTGATGGAACTCATCATCCATCATGACCATGAAAATGGCTGACATTGAACCACAGTGCTTTAAATGGGAGCCCCCAATATCGGTCATCAAGGCATCAAAATCTGCCACAAACACTTACAACACACAACATCACTCATAAACACAAACACACACAGAGGAACAGAGTAATCACCATTGTTCAAGGGGCCCGTTTGTTTTTATTGATTTAATTTGTCTGGGTTTTTTGTTTGTTTGTTTAGAAAGGCATAGCTAAAACAATTTATTTAATATTACAGAATTTAGTGTAAAGTGAAGAGACAATGACCACTGCCCCCCCCCCCCCCCCCCCCCCCCCACCACCACCATCTCACTCCAAGCAAACTTGAAAACTTGAGAGCCCTGATATTCGTCACTGAACAGCTACTTACTTCAGTCTAGTTATTCAGTACAGAATCTCTGCCCACTATTAGATCAGACGCTCTGCCCACTGTCAGACATGCTAATGATTGTAAAGCTAATTGGGTCATCAAATCCTCTTCCTAATTTTTTTAAAATTCACTACATTACCAAAAGTTTGTGGACACCCCACCTATTTATTAAGTTAAGGTGTTTCAGTCACACCCACTGCTAACAAGTGTGTTCTTTAAAATCAATTATATTACAATAAACATATCCTGCAATGAACTGGTGACCTGTCCAGGTTGTTTCCTGCTTTTTGCTTAATTAATTGAACCACCGGGATGTGCACACAGTGAGCTCTATAAAGACCTGCTTTGGTTTGATGAGTTTAGTGTGGAGGAACTCCAGTACCCAGAACAGAGCTCTGACTCTACCTCTACTGAACGCTTTTGAGATTAATTGAAACATTATTTGTGAGTCAGGCCTTCTTGTGTAACATCAGGGCCTGATCTCACAAATAAATAATCACAAATAAGTCTCACAGACACATTCCAAAATCTTACCTTTCCAAGTAGAGTGGAGGCTGTTATAGTTGAAACAGGGCTCATGGTCAGGTGTCCACATACTTTTGATCATACAGTGTTTGTGACTGTTAGGAGAAAATGGAGATGAAAATGTAGTGTGATGTTTAAATGGAGAGTGTAAAAGAAGACGCTCAGGTGATCCATAACACTAATATCTGTGTTGGTGTGTGTGTATCTGCAGGAGTTCATGTAAAGCAGGTGATGTACGGCTGTGAGTTTGATGATGATGACACTATTAGAGGATACGAGGAGCATGGTTATGATGGAGAAGATTTCCTCAGCTTTGATCTGAAAACTGGAACCTACACTGCATTAAATGAGCTGGCTATAAATACTAAACATGATTGGGAATCTTCAGGTTATGCTAATTATACAAAGAGCTACCTGGAGATAGAGTGTATTTCTTGGTTAAAGACGTTATTATCATATGGCAGAGATTCTCTGGAGAGGAAAGGTAACGTGTTTGATCTTCTCCGTTACTGTAACTACATTCTTCATCAATACTGTATTACTTTATCATCAATATCCATCTATCCATCATTCATTAGTTATCCATCCACTCTGATAGTGTTCACATCAATCACTGTTAATTTTAATCCACTCACTTTAATTTAATGACTTTTATTGTAAATAACTTTTCTTCTTGATCAGATTGTGCAAAATGTATCTGCATGAATTATTTAGAACACACACTTTTTATTTCTCATGTTTGTAATTTTGCACTAGAAAGTGATTTTTATTCACATATTAATCATTACAGAATTGTAATTACATTGTTTAGGAAGAGCAAAATGAACAAAATATAATAACCAATCATGTCATGTTTGAAAGTGCTGTTCAAAAGAAAGGAAACCCACCTAAACCCACCAACTGGTGCAGTTTGGGGACATCATGAATCCAAGCGTGGGGCCACCAGATGGAAGTGGGTTTTTTTATCACAATTTATTCCTCAGAAATTTGCCAGCATTTTTTTCTTGGAACACTGATGCTGGGCTAGATCCATACCTTGGCAATCTTATGGTCAAACTGCCCTGAGTGAGCAAGCTGGTACAGAGGAGGTGGCCCCATATATGGACCCATGCTGGGCACTAGCTGTGCTAGTTGGCGCAGTGGGACGCTGCTTATGCATTTCCGTCCTGGCTTGTTGTGGGTTTTGTTTCTTTACTCTTTTTTTGAGAACTTGGTTGTATGCTGGTCAGAGAGAATATGTGGACAGTGGCTTCATGTGTCAGTGGAGCCTCACCCAGTGTAAGTGTGGTGCATGTGCTGCAGGAATAGGCATGGGGCACTGGAAATGACTAAAGTGGAGGGGAAAAAGCAATGCAAAGAAAACAGTGATCAGAGCATTTTAACAACAACTTACTGATAAAACGATGTGGAACATCTGAGTCGAATCATTTCAGTCCTACACATGATCATTATTCATCAGTTACAATAGTTTCTACAAGTGTTTAAATATTATTAACTGTACAAGCTCAGTCCTGCACTCTGTCCTGTGTCCTTCTGTGTCTCTGCAGATCGTCCTGAGGTGTCCATGTTCCACAAGCGCTCCAATTCTTCAGAGCTGGTGTGTCACGCTACAGGTTACTTCCCCAGAGGACTGATGATATTCTGGGAGAAGGACGGAGAAGAACTGCTTGAGGACGTGGAGATCAGAGCAACAGTACCCAACCCAGATGGAACCTTCCAGAAGAGAGCCGTTCTGAGAGTCTCACCTGAGGATCAACAGAAACACAGATACACCTGTGTGGTTCAGCACAGCAGCCAGGAGAAGGACTTAGTGCTGCCAGCTTCAGGTAGGAGAACCACGTTCCTGTAGAATCTCCACATTTCTATTGTGAAAGTGTGATTAGAGCTTCTAATAGAGCTTCTGTTCTGGTTCAGGTTCTGTAGATGTAGGTGAAGGATCTCTTGGTGCTGGAGCGATCGTTGGTATAGTCTTGGCTGTTGTTGCTGGTGTTTCTGTTGTTGTTGCTGCTGGAGTTCTGATCTGGAAGAAGAAGATGAAGTCTGGTAAGAGAGGACTGAGGGAAATAGAGTTTATTACACACATGTACAGATTTACTTACAAACTGGGTCAGTTTTGCTCTACAGAGTAATTTTGTAAATTAAATATCAGATTTATTTAGCAGTAGATCATCCACAGTTCTCATTATAGCCAAAAGTTTATTGTATTTTAGTAATTAAACCAGACAAACACTGAGTGGTTTTAATTTAAAAAATGTTTTGGTTGTAATGTTTATTACTTTAAATTCTTACTGTGTTACAGCTTCCAGATTCAGCAGCTCCCCCTTAAACTCTGATACCTCCAGCACCTCGTCTTAAGTGAAGAAAAACTCTGACTGGTAACCAAACATCAGTTTGTGTTTCTGAATCTCCAGCAGAAAATCCTCTGCTCACATTAAATGTGACTTCAGCTGCTCATCGTTTCTCTTTGTGTCTCCTGTGTAGGACGGAGGTGCAGATGGAGGTGAGGAAGGAATTTAGAAATGAGATCTTGTACAGAGGAGGAACGAGGAGTCGGAGATGAAGAACTCTCTCACACATCCTCACGTCTGCAGATCTTTCCTTTTCTTCTGAAGAACTTTACTGTAATCTACATGATGTTCCATTAAATCAAAATGATCAGAGTTTGGGAATCTTGCCGGTGAAACTGTTACTGGTTTAAAATGGGATTACTGGGGAACTGTTACTGGTGATAATGCTGCTGATGGTTTTGTATTTAATGGTGTTTTGGTGACTTTGGTGCTGCACTGTTTCTTTTTTCCACAGAAAACAAGGTTTTACTATTAAAATTATTAGTGATGGTGTCATAATGAGATACTTTTCATTCTTACTCAGAGATTTGTATTGTCCAGGGATCACATGTATTAAACTGAATGTAGAACCCATTGTATTATAATGCATACCAGCAGTTCTGTTTGTGCACTTTATGTACTCATAAAGGAACTATAAATACAAATACTGCTTTTCTTTATTAATCAGATCATGGAAATGAAATCTTGCAGTGTGATTATCATGTTATAATGTTATTTTGTGATGGTTTTTTACTATTAAACAATTACAGTCTCTAAAAGCTTTTTTCAGTATGTTCACATTTACATTTTCAGCATTTAGCAGATCCAAAGCGACTTACACGATAAGCAATTGAGGGTTAAGGGCCTTAGTTTGCTCAGGGACCCAACAGTGGCAACTTGGTGGTGGCGGGGCTTGAACGGCAACCTTCTGTTTACTAGTCCAGTACCTCAACCACTGAGCTATCACTGCCCTAAATCAGCTGTAGTGATCATGTAATGTGAGGAAGCTCTTAAACGTAAGGATTTACTTACGTTTTAACATCAGTACCAGATTCAACTGTGTAAAAAAAAAAAAAAAACATACAGGGTGCTTTATGTAACAGGAAGCTGTT